>NW_026525180.1:80000-133438 GCF_943734705.1 Anopheles coustani
AAACGAGGGCACTCGAACATCACGTGCTCAGCAGACTCGATGATGTCCGGGCACTGCGGGCACTCAGGGGACGAGGCGAACTCCTTATTGTGCAGGTACTCACGGAAAAATCCGTGCCCGGAGAGCACCTGACACAAATGGAAATTCACCTCTCCGTGTTTCCTTTGGTGCCACGCAGCTGGGTCGGGGAGAACTCGCCGAGTCCATCGGGCGAACCGTCCTCCCGTCCTGCCAACCTCGTCCCACCTGTCCTGCCACTGGTGGTATGTGGCGAGACGCTCCTGCTCACGCATCTCTTTAGCCGACAGACCCCCAGGGTCGGCGTTCACTCTACGCTGGTAATAGCGAGCGTCCTCTTTTACCAACAGCGCTATTGGGATGGTGCCCGCTATCACTGCGGCAGCGTCGTATGAGATTGTCCGGAATGCGAAGGATGCTCCGACCACAACCCTCTTCTGGACCCTCTCCAGTAGTCGTTGCTCCTCCCTGGTTTCAACACCCTCGTGCCACACCGGTGCACCGTAGCGGAGGATGCTGTTGACGACCGAAACCAGGAGGCGACGCTTCTTGCACTTTGGCCCGCTGTGCCGTCGCATCAGCAGTGCAAGTGCTGTCGCTACTCGAGAAGCCTTTTGAGTGACCTGCTTGACGTGCTCTGACCACTTAAGATTGTGTTTAATGCGCACTCCTAGATATTTGATGTCGGTTGCCGAACGAAGAGGAACGCCGTTGATGTTAACTGGGATGTTCTTGTAATCCTTCTTCTTTTTCGACACCATCACAATATCCGTCTTAGCTGCGGCGAGCTCCAGCTGGTGTTCGCGCATCCAAGCCACAACCCTATTCACAGACTCCTCCGCCAAACTCGCGGCCAGTGCTGGCGTGGGTCCTGGTGCCAGGAGCACGAGGTCGTCAGCGAAGGCGACAAGCTCTACACCGGCGGGCATGTCGATGGACAGGACGGCGTCATACATGGTGTTCCACAGCGTCGGACCAAGTATGGAACCCTGTGGGACTCCCGCCGACAATTCCCGGGTGACCGGACCGTCCGACGTCTCATAAACCAGCAGCCGTCCCCGAAACCAGCTTTCCAGTATCCGCTGCAGGCATGCCGGAACGTGCTTTCCTTGCAGTGCTTTGGCGATGGATCGCCAGCTCGCCGTGTTAAAAGCATTGCGTACATCCAATGACACCACCATCAGACACTTGTTAGCCCTCCGATCCGTCATTCGGTGGGCCATCGCGCGCTGGCCGGCCTCCTTAACACGTTCAATCGCCTGAATTGTAGACCTGCCCTTTCTGAATCCATACTGAGACGGCGACAGGCGAGGGTGATCTGGGTCTTCCAGGTGTTCATTCAGGCGATCCAAGATCAGCCGCTCCAAGATCTTGCCTGATCCGTCGAGCATCCCAAGAGGCCGAAAGGATGACGGATCGCCCTGAGGTCTTCCGGACTTGGGTAGCAAAGCAAGTCGTTGTCGCTTCCAGTCAGCGGGAAAGGTGCATTGATCGAAGCACTCCTGGAACACGCGGCGAAACGTCTCCGTGTGCTCGCGAACAGCGACCCTCAGTGCCGCATTGATGATGCCATCGGGTCCCGGGGCCTTAGTGGGCACCATCCGCGCCGCGATCGCCAAGAGCTCCTCATCCGACACCTCCCTCACTGGCTCCTGCGTTGTCTGCCCCCAATCGACCAGATCCGGTGCAGGCCACTCAAAAGTGCCATGATCCGGGAAGAGTTCCGACACGACGTGCTGTAGAATCGCAGGATCTCGCTCCGGGGGGACGCGGCTACCCTTGAGGCGTGACGTTACTACCTTGTAGGCAGTGCCGAAGACGTTGTCCTCAGCTTCCGCAATCATCTCATCAAAGCTACGGTCCTTGCTTGCCTTGATGGCACGGGCGAGTTCCTTCTTACAGCTCCTGTGCCGTTCTCTGGCCAACTCTCGCTGTGCACCGGTTCCGGCGGTCAAAATCGCATCCTCAGATGACTTGCACTGCTCCCTGAGAAGGCCGATTTCCTGCGTCCACCAGTACATTTCCGGTCTCACCAAAAACTGCGCTGGCGGTGCCCTCTGCATCACCTCATCGCAGGCTCTAGTAAGTCCAGCGGTAAGAGTCGCCGGTGATACAGCCGCCTCGGCAAACCCGGAAGCCTGGAGCGCGATCTGGAAGGCTTCGGGATGGAATTGACGCAACTTCCATCTCGGTCCAATCTGCTCGCGTTGTCGCTGCCGGTCGCGATGCTGGTGCTGTTGTTGCGGTTGCCTCTGCTGGTGTGGTGAAGCGCTGCTGACTGGTGTCGCGGATACGCTGAATCTCACGTATCTGTGGTCACTGTTGGTGAAAGTGTCGAGCACCCGCCAGTCGTTACCGGGTTCAATGGCCGGACTGGCGAAGGACACGTCGACCACACTTTCAGTAGCACTGCCGTTGCCGACGAACGTGGGCACACTGCCGCGGTTCAAGATCGCCAGGTCGAGCTGGTCGACGACCTCGGCGAGATCTTCACCACGCGGCTTCGTCCTCGCGCTGCCCCATCGCACGTGCCAGGCATTGAAGTCGCCCGCCAAGACTACGAGGGGGTGTGCTCTGGCCTCGATATCGATCTCGTCGAGCAGCCGCTGGTAGTCCTCGTCCGTCCATCCCGGTGTTGGTGGGGCGTAGCAAGAGATGAAGGTCACCCCCGCCACCTGGACCGACACCAGTCCTACCCTACTTGCCCAGACTCGCTGTATGGGCAAGGCTCCGGTCGTAATAACAGCTGCCTTCGCTGTCGAGTCCACCGCCCAGTTCCCATTATTGGGTGGAACACGGTAGATCTCCGACGCCAGCACAATGTCGATCCTTTGCTCCCGTGCGGTCTGGAGCATGAGATCTTGTGCTACCCTGCTGCGCGCCAAGTTGATCTGGAGGATCTTCAACCCAGCGTCACGCCCTCTAACAGTGGTGTTCGAAACTAGCGGGAACATGACGGCTGGCTACTTCCGCTGCAAACCGGTGAACCTGTCTGATGTTGTCCGGAACACGTAAGGCACTTGGGGCCCGAGCTGCACTCCTTGGCCTTGTGCTGCTTCGATCCGCACCGGAAGCAGCACTTGGAGTAGTCAGGGCCGGTGCACTCGCGAGAGCGGTGCCCCTTGCCAAAGCAGCGGTAGCAGAGCTGCTCTCCTGCAGGGACCGTTGCGAGCGCCTGCACGACGCAACTCGTGTTCCCTATGGTGACCCGGTGACCGTCGAGAAGCTGGCACTGCCCGCGCGGCAGCTTGATATGGGCTTTCTGCAGCCCGTCGTACCGCCGCCACATCCGAACTGCCTCGCCCGGAACCGTCAGCCCCGCCTGTCGCTTAATCGCCGAAATCAAGTCGTCGACAGTCGCCAGCATGTCAATTCCTGTGATCGCGGCCGTCTGCTTGTCGACAAGGAGGTGGGCCACTCCATCCTCCTTGATGGCTTCGCTGACATCGGCCAGCACACTCTCGCAGTCCGTGTTCGGCTTCAGCCACAGCGACAGCTTCCGCTCCCCTGTGCGGCAAACCCTCGCCACGAACTGATCCACATTGGTCTTGGAACGCACTGCCTTGTATGTGTCGAGGAAGGCCTTGCCCTCGTTGGCCTCGAGGACGATCACCGCAGGCCTCTCCACTTTAGCAGCGCTCTTTCCCGCTTTCTGTGGTGCTGCTCTCTTGTCTCCCTTGGCCACGACTTTAGCAAAGGATGCTGGTTGCGCATGCACCTTGGTTGCCACAGCCGCTGCTTTCTTTACCTTCGGTTTTGGCTTTCCTGGAGCCATGGCCTGGGACAAGACGGCCTCGACCGGGATCTCGGGGACATCAGGCGTGATGACTTCGTGCATGCCCGTCAGTTCGCCCTCTTTTTTCTTGCCGCGCCTTGCCCGGGTCCGCTTTCGTTTGGGAGTGTCGCCAGGTGGATGCTGGCTTTGCCCAACAGCACTGGAGTCGACGACATGTTGTTGTTGCTGCTGCGTAGCTACCGCCAACTCTCCCATCGAGTGGAGTCCACTTTGGAGCAGCATAAGTTCTCTTTCGCTGGCTGCCGCACGCTCACGAAGGCTAATGTTGTCTCGCTTCAGCTCCTGATTTTCACGAGACAACAACTTCAGCTTTGTCTTCAGCTCCGCGTCGCCATCCTTTGCCGTCGCCCGGCCCGTCTCCATCTCGCTAACCTTAGCGAGGAGAGTCTCGACGGTTGCCCGGAGCTCCCTCAACTCGCTGCTGAGGCTTGCGATAGTCGGCTCCTGCTGCGGGACTTCGGCCACCTGCTGGACGACGGTTGAGTTGAGCTCGTCCTCGTCGCTCTCCTCTGAAATCTCCATATCACTGGCTAGCAGGGCCATCCGCTGCACCACCACCACCGGCCGAGTGGGCGTCGCAGTCGATGGCGCGACACTGCCTCCCTTTCGCTGCCGAGTCAACGGCAGCGCAACCGATGATGTCATCACTTTGTCCCCGTCGTCCTTCGGCGATGGCGCGGTAGCGTCACAGGTGGACCGGAGCCTGACGGACCGACGCGTCGAAGGCTCCCCCGATGCCTGCTCCATTCCCCTACTGCAACCCTGAAAATCGCTGTGGGCAATGGGTTAGGTTGCGGAGAGCCAGGGTGGAGTGTCTGGGAAGGGAAGGTGGGAAGGGGAAGGGGAGTGGAGGAAGGCCAAGTACCGGTGCGAAATAAAAACTCCAACAAATAAAAGGCCAAACCAATCTTTTTCCCCTTTCCAAATCTGAGCTTATATCTCAGTTCTTCTCTGCGATCAGGTGCCGCCTGGTTGACAAATCCGCAAACCGCCAGCCGATACACTCGCCATAAAACTCAGAGTGCCGCCTGGTTGTGATAACCGGTGATCTCCACCAGCCGAGACACTTGATGAACTGAAGGCGCCGCCTGGTTGTGACGTTGAAAAGCTCAGCACCAGTGCCGCCGCCTGGTAACAGTGTTCGAAATCTCCGTGAGCCGAGACACCCGCCACGACCCGAAGCGCCGCCTGGTGGCAATGCTGGCAATCCGCTGGTACTGGTGGCGCCGTTCGGAACGCCTGGCGGCCAAGTTCGGAACCAAGTTTAGCCGAGACACACTGAAATATTTCACCGGGATGATCGTACCTCGAAATTTTTCAGCCGAGACACATGAAACATTTCACTCTTAGCCGAGACACCTTGAAAAGTTTCACTGAAACATTTCAACCGGATGGTTGGTCCATGAAATATTTCAGCCGGGACACTTGAAACATTTCACCCCCAGCCGGGACACCTATCCGGGACACACTGCCGCCAACGGTCAATTAAAAATACCGGCCAATTTGGATAACCGGCCAATTTGAATTACCGACCGATTTGAATTAACGGCCACTTCAAACCAACGGCCACCGACTCCACCAACGGTCAGTTTGAACGACCCGAAAATCCGGCACCAACGGTCCTTTTTTGAAAAACTGGATCAGATGACACGGAGCCCGATTCGGCTTAGGTGAAATCGCTCGGATCTTCGAGTCCGAATCCGGCTGGAAAATGGACGATCGAATCTTCACCTGCCAAAATTTTTGCACCACGTGCTTTCACTTTATTTACACTTATTTTGCGCTGAATTCGTCTTTTTTCATACGGTTTTCTCTGACTTTCGTTTTAAAACACCATCTGTCATCTAAAAAACCACATCCGGCCAGGATCCGGACACTTTTTTAACCAAAAAACACGTAGTCCCAAATGGGGCTACGCCCCGGGCTGCTCTCCATACAAAATGTAAACAAACACTTTTCTTTCTTATTTTTCGTTGAAATCGATGATTTTAATGCGGTTTTCACTACTAATCTGTAGATTGGCACTAGTTTTAACGATTACAACAAACTTTCGTGGGTTCTTTAAACTTTTTACGCGAAATTTTTATGAAAAACACGGAGCGACGCTCAGCACGTGTTGACACTACAGCGTTTGACAGCTCACACACACAGGGATAACTGGCTTGTGGCCGCCAAGCGTTCATAGCGACGTGGCTTTTTGATCCTTCGATGTCGGCTCTTCCTATCATTGCGAAGCAAAATTCACAAAGCGTAGGATTGTTCACCCTTTCAAGGGAACGTGAGCTGGGTTTAGACCGTCGTGAGACAGGTTAGTTTTACCCTACTGGTGTGCAAGTACTATCTCAATGGAATTCCTGTGCAGTACGAGAGGAACCACAGGTACGGACCAATGGCTCAATACTAGTCCGAGCGGACTTTGGTATGACGCTACGTCCGTCGGATTATGCCTGAACGCCTCTAAGGTCGTAACCGAACCAGGCTGGTAGTATATGTATAGGAGTCGTTAGCTAGATGGCTAATAACATCACGAGACCGGATTGAGTCTTCTATAGACTCTTTCCATTTATTGGAAACCCTCAAACTGAGCCTATCGCGAGTGCGCTCGCCGAAGTACCTGAAGTGGGAAAAGGCGTTGTGCTTGCCGATCTTCCAAGAATAGTTTCGACTCCTAAGACCACCCGAAAACGACGGGTTTGCAGGCTGGGCGCTACGCATTGAAGAGAGATGTACATTTCGATCCTTTCAGGCGACCCATGCTTGGTGGTTGTGTGCGGTGTGCTCCCCCCGGGGGGCACATGCGGCATACCGTGTGTGGACTAGTTGGACCCACCCTTGCGGTGGACCGACCGGTCAGTGGTGTTTGCGGGTTAACACATGCGAGCGTTGCGGCCCAGAGGCCTTACCGCCTTTCACTGCGGGTTCGTCAAGAACTTGGAGATGGTCGCAACGCATCGGGTCCTCCCGGGGTACTTGGTGTTTGGATGCTGGCTTGGTGATTAAACACTTGATATTCCATCTTCGGATGAATTTCGGGTGTCACCTGTTGCCTAAGACCACTTGCATGTTTAGCTCGCCGTGGGGTAGCAAGCGTTGTGATCTAATGGCCTTACCGGGCAAACACTTTCGGTTCGTCAAGGACTTGGAGTGCCGGGACGGGTTGGCGGATCCATCACTCTGAGTATGCCGGGTTGATACTTGGGGTTGGTTTGGTTTTGGTGACCCAATACTAGATGTACCATCTCGGTGGTATGTCAGTATCACCTATACTCCAGACCACTTGCATGGTTAGCAAGCGTTGTGATCTAATGGCCCAACCGGGCAAACACTTTGGGTTCGCAAGGACTTAGAGTGCCGGGACGGGTTGGCGGATCCAACACTCTGGGTACCTCCGGGTACTTGGGGTTGGTTGAGGACTTGGTGAACAAACACTTGATATACACTCTCCGGATGTACTTCGGGTGTCACCTGTTGTCCGAGACCACTTGCATGGTTAGCAAGCGTTGTGATTCAATGGCCCTACCGGGCAAACACTTTGGGTTCGCAAGGACTTGGAGTGCCGGGACGGGTTGGCGGATCCAACACTCTGGGTACCTCCGGGTACTTGGGGTTGGTTGAGGACTTGGTGAACAAACACTTGTTGTACACTCTCCGGATGTACTTCGGGTGTCACCTGTTGTCCGAGGCCACTTGCATGGTAGCAAGCGTTGTGATACAATGGCCCTACCGGGCAAACACTTTGGGTTCGCAAGGACTTGGAGTGCCGGGACGGGTTTGCGGATCCAACACTCTGGGTACCTCCGGGTACTTGGGGTTGGTTGAGGACTTGGTGAACAAACACTTGATATACACTCTTCGGATGTACTTCGGGTATCGCCTGTTGTCCGAGACCACTTGCATGGTTAGCAAGCGTTGTGGTCTAATGGCCCTACCGGGCAAACACTTTGGGTTCGCGAGGACTTAGAGTGCTGGTAGTGGTTGGCGGACCCAACACTCTGGGTACCTCCGGGTACTTGGGGTTGGTTGAGGACTTGGTGAACAAACACTTGTTGTACACTCTCCGGATGTACTTCGGGTGTCACCTGTTGTCCGAGACCACTTGCATGGTTAGCAAGCGTTGTGGTCTAATGGCCCTACCGGGCAAACACTTTGGGTTCGCGAGGACTTGGAGTGCTGGTAGTGGTTGGCGGACCCAACACTCTGGGTACCTCCGGGTACTTGGGGTTGGTTGAGAACTTGGTGAAGATACCCCTGTCACCTTGTTCGAGGCCACTTGCATGGTCGCAAGCGTTGTGATACAATGGCCCTACCGGGCAAACACTTTGGGTTCGCAAGGACTTGGAGTGCCGGGACGGGTTGGCGGATCCAACACTCTGGGTACCTCCGGGTACTTGGGGTTGGTTGAGGACTTGGTGAGCAAACACTTGATATACGTTCTTCGGATGTACTTCGGGTGTCACCTGTTGTCCGAGGCCACTTGCATGGTCAACGGTTGAGGTGGTGATGGCGGGTCGGTGCTGTAGGGTGCCGGCCTGTTGGCTGCCTTGGCCGGGTTGGTTGGTTAACACTTGATTGGGCTTGCACCCGAGGGTAATGGCACTTGAAGGTGGGTACTGGCCGGCTGACCTGGTGTGATGGTTGGTTGGTGAACACTTGGCGGTACTTGCACTTGGCTGTGCTTGAACTTGAAGGTGGGATCCGGCTGGCCTAGGCCATTGGTGGTTGGTTGGTGGGTTAGCCCTTAGCTGGGCTGGCTGGCTGGCTGGCCATCGGTGGTGTGGTGTGGTGTGGTGTGTGGAGTCGAGCGTCGCGCGCCGTTGCCTTCTTCGGAGTGTTGTTGGTACGTAAGTGCTTGCAGTGCAAAGAGGTTGGTGATGGAGTGACATTGCCTTCACCATGGAGTTGCGGGTACTTAGGTACTTGCAAGGAGATGGTGGTATGGTGGTGTTGCGTGTGTGGTGTTCGATTAGAAAGATATAATTTCTAAGTCCGGATTAGTGCTGTCAGTGGGGCCGCCGCTAACAGGTCCTGCACGGCCACCGTGGGGCTTGACTTGGCGCTATTCCGGACTTGGGGCGATCACGATGTCCCCGTGCGGGACTTAGAAGATGGAAGAACACAAGTACCCTTATCCCATGACTTGTGAGCGATTGGCATACGTTACCACATGAAGAGAAAAATTGGCTAAGTCCCGGATCCATATTATTTGAACAGAAAAATCGGCTAAGTCCCGGATCCATATTTATGAAGGGAAAAATCGGCTAAGTCCCGGATCCATATTATATGAAGAGAAAAATCGGCTAAGTCCCGGATCCATATTATATGAAGAGAAAAATCGGCTAAGTCCAGGATCCATATATAATAACCTAATAATCGGATAAGTCCAGGATCCATATTATATGAAGAGAAAAATCGGCTAAGTCCAGGATCCATATATAATAACCTTATAATCGGCTAAGTCCAGGATCCATATTATATGATGAGAAAAATCGGCTAAGTCCGAGATTGGGTCTGTCAGAAATACACTATCAAGTTACCACACAATCAAGCAAGATGGCCATATGATGGATCCATATGATATGAAGAGAAAAATCGGCTAAGTCCGAGATTGGGTCGGTCGGAAATACACTATCAAGTTACCACACAAGCAAGCAAGATGGCCTAGTGATGGATCCATATAATATGAAGAGAAAAATCGGCTAAGTCCCAGATTGGGTCTGTCTGAAATACACTTCCAAGTTACCACACAAGCAAGCAAGATGGCCTAGTGATGGATCCATATGATATGAAGAGAAAAATCGGCTAAGTCCGAGATTGGGTCTGTCAGAAATACACTATCAAGTTACCACACAAGCAAGCAAGATGGCCTAAGGATGGATCCATATGATATGAAGAGAAAAATCGGCTAAGTCCGAGATTGGGTCTGTCAGAAATACACTTCCAAGTTACCACACAAGCAAGCAAGATGGCCTAGTGATGGATCCATATAATATGAAGAGAAAAATCGGCTAAGTCCCAGATTGGGTCTGTCAGAAATACACTTCCAAGTTACCACACAAGCAAGCAAGATGGCCTAGTGAAGGATCCATATGACATGAAGAGAAAAATTGGCTAAGTCCAAGATTGGGTCTGTCAGACATACACTTTCAAGTTACCACACAAGCAAGCAAGATGGCCTAGTGATGGATTCATATAATATGAAGAGAAAAATCGGCTAAGTCCCAGATTGGGTCTGTCAGAAATACACTTCCAAGTTACCACGCAAGCAAGCAAGATGGCCTAGTGATGGATCCATATGATATGAAGAGAAAAATCGGCTAAGTCCAAGATTGGGTCTGTCAGACATACACTTTCAAGTTACCACACAAGCAAGCAAGATGGCCTAGTGATGGATTCATATAATATGAAGAGAAAAATCGGCTAAGTCCCAGATTGGGTCTGTCGGAAATACACTATCAAGTTACCACATGAGCAAGCAAGTTACCACATGAAGAGAAAGCCGGCAAAGTCCGGGAATGTTACCACATGAACTGTAAAATGGGCAAAAACCTACCTTCACAGGGAACGTGAATAACTAAGGCTGTAGACATCGGATCGACAAGCCAAAGACTGATATGGAAAGGAAATGAGTAGTACTAGCTTTCCTGAGAGTTGCAGAGCTTAGACTGCATATGAACGGAAGTTATTAAGCGTCAAAGTCAGAAAAGTTGCCCGATGGAACACAAGTTCCAACTTAGAGCATGAATACCGCCTAGACGGTAAGAGGTACGGCCAGGCTGAGGAATAAGAAAATGTTGGCCAACATGTTCCCTAACTATCCCCCGAAGACCGCAAAGCAATCCAACATCAACCAAGAAAGTTATAGCCCGATCAAGGAAACACCTACTTTGCACCGATATTGCACCAAATATATGTACCAAGCACCTTCGGTTGCATACCTGCAGGGGCTTACCATAGTAGGCCATGGAAGACCGATATACCGAACATAATCACTTTCTATCTCCTCGGGTGTTGGAGATAGCGCTTTGCGGTACAAGAACGAAAGTTAGACTATATCTTGGTGCATCTTTTTGCCCAAGATCACAAGACCCTATCTACCAAGGCAAGAAAGTTGTGTGGGGACAAAATGTCCAAAAGTGCCCAAAGTGGCACACTTGAACCATATATTCGAGAAAAACACAAGTGTGGGCCCGAGCTAGCAAGTTGAAATGTTCTGACCGTCAGTAGCCCTAGTTGAGGTGCACTTATCATTATATGAGGCCAACGTGCCAGCTAGTCTCTAAAGGGGCGATATGGGTGTTCCAAGGTTTGTACCCAATTGAGGAAAAAACAGGGTAAGGTACGGTGTACCGCGAATAACTCGGGCTATAGATGTCCGATCGATGAGTTTGGCATATGTATGGAAAGGTCCCGACGAGACCTAACTACCCTGAAAGTATGAAGGCAAAGACTTGAATGACCGGGAAGTTATTAAGTGCACAAGTGGTAAAGTTGCACCAAAGTCCATGTTACCCGAAGTGGTACATGAACACCCAATATTCGACCAAAACACAAGTTTAGAGACGAGCTAGCGAGCTACATTGTTCAGACCGTCAGTAGCCCGCATCAAGACACGCATTTCATTATATTGAGCCTAGCCGCTAGCTCGACTCGAAGTCGGTCATATGGTTGGTTGATGGTTTGGACCGACCACGTGGTGTACCAAGGTGATGTACCTTTCATGAATTAAAACTCTAACTGTATGGCACTGAGCGACAAGCTAAGGTGTGATTTGGAATAGTCTTGAGTGGGACTATTTAGGAAAAATGCGAACAAAAAATCACAAAGTCCTTGGGCGAAGCTATTAGCGAAACATAGAGCAAATTGGTACCAAAAACTATGTAAATGGGACTTGAGTCAAAAATAACCGCAAGTTGGAGAAGAGATAGCAAGCTTGCGTAGAACAATTATATTTGGTGCATGGTATCACCAACAAAAAAGTATATGGGGCCAAGGTGCTGGCTGGCCTCCAAAGTGGAGATATGGGCGATCCAAAGTTTGTACCCAAGTACGAACAAGTATGGAAAAAACAGGGTAAGGTACCAAGTACCATTAATAACTTCGGCTGTAGATGGCCGAGCGAGGCAATCGGCTCACCGTTGGAAAGGTCTTGGGGAGACCTATCTACCCTGAAAGTTTCATGAGGCTGAGTTGAAAGACCACGGAGATATTAGGTGATGATGGTCCAATTCGGGGACCAAGTCGCAGGAAATGGCGCTTGACCAAAATCACCCTTGGAAGGTGAATACCGGCTTACCGGTAAGAGATAGCGACTTGGCGTAGAATATTCATAAGTTGGGCGTGTAGAGACGCAACTTTTATTATATGGGGCCAACCCGGTCAGGGTGCTCCAAGTCGGTCGTTTGGTTGGTTTATGGTTTGGGCCGACCACGTGGTGTGCCAAGTTGAGGTACCTTTCATGAATTATAACTTGGTCAGTTTGCCACCGAGCGACAAGCTGCGGTGTGTTTTGGAATGGTCTTGAGTGGGACTATCAAGGAAAAATACCAATCGAAAATCAGCTTGTCCATGGCCGAAGCTATTAGTGAAACATATAGCAAAATGGGTCCAAAAACGAATGAAATGGGAATTGGACCAAGAATAACGGCAAGTTGGAGAAGAGATAGCAAGTTGGCGTAGAACAATTATATTTGGTGCATGGCATGACCAACAAAAAAGTATATGGGGCCAAGGTGCTAGCTGGCCTCCAAAGTGGAGATATGGGCGATCCAAAGTTTGTACCCAAGTACGAACAAGTATGGAAAAAACAGGGTAAGGTACCAAGTACCATTAATAACTTCGGCTGTAGATGGCCGAGCGAGGCAAACGGCTCACCGTTGGAAAGGTCTTGGGGAGACCTATCTACCCTGAAAGTTTTATGAGGCTGAGTTGAAAGACCACGGAGATATTAGGTGATGATGGTCCAATTCGGGGACCAAGTCGCAGGAAATGGCACTTGACCAAAATCACCCTTGGAAGGTGAATACCGGCTTACCGGTAAGAGATAGCGACTTGGCGTAGAATATTCATAAGTTGGGCGTGTAGAGACGCAACTTTCATTATATGGGGGCAACCCGGTCAGGGTGCTCCAAGTCGGTCGTTTGGTCGGTATATGGTTTGGGCCGACCACATGGTGTACCAAGTTGAGGTATCTTTCATGAATTATAACTCGGTCAGTTTGCCACCGAGCGACAAGTTGCGGTGTGTTTTGGAATGGTCTTGAGTGGGACTATCAAGCAAAAATACAAACAGAATATCAGCTTGTCCATGGCCGAAGCTATTAGTGAAACATATAGCAAAATGGGTCCGAAAACGAATGAAATGGGACTTGGACCAAGAATAACGGCAAGTTAGAGAAGAGATAGCAAGTTGGCGTAGAACAATTATATTTAGTGCATGGTATAACCAAGAAAAAAGTATATGGGGCAAAGGTGCTGGCTGGCCTCCAAAGTGGAGATATGGGCGATACAAAGTTTGTACCCAAGTATGGCAAAAACTGGTAGAGGTACCTTTCATGAATTACTGCTCAGGCTGTATGGCACTTAGCGGGACGCTTGGCTCTGGTATGGAATAGTCTTGAGTGGGACTATCAAGGAAAAATACGAACAAAAAATCACCATGTCCACGGACGAAGGTATTAGCGAAACTTAGAGCGAAATTGCGACCAAGTCGCTGGAAATGGCCCTTGGACCAAGTATACCGTCAAGGCGGTACGAGATAGCGAGTTGACGTGGAACATTTATAAGTTTGCCTACAAGAGACAAAAGTTTAGTTATATGGGGCCAACCCGCTCAGGGTTGTCCAAGTCGGTCATATGGCTGATCGAAATTTTCGACCAAGTACTGAGAAAACAGGGTAAGGTACCGTGTACCTCGAATAACTTCGGCTGTAGATGTCCGAGCGAGGCGAACGGCATAGCGTTGGAAAGGTCTTGAGGTGCTCTAGACACCCTGAAAGTATGAGAAAGCTATCTGGAAAACTTGTGGAGATATTAGAGAAACATAGGGCCCAAAAGATACCAAGTCGCAGGAAATGGGCCC
The DNA here is from genome assembly GCF_943734705.1 of Anopheles coustani. Classification (NCBI taxonomy): domain Eukaryota; kingdom Metazoa; phylum Arthropoda; class Insecta; order Diptera; family Culicidae; genus Anopheles; species Anopheles coustani. Next base: position 93,891 of record NW_026525180.1, read on the forward strand.
TCCATGAACACCCTAAAATCCCAATTACGGCTAAGTTGCAGGCCAGCTAGCGAAGTGAAATGTTCTAGGCATAACTAGAACACGTTAAGGCGCAACTTTTTGAATAAGAACTTTTTTCGATATCTGGTCCCCAAAGGGGGGATATGGGCGATCCAAGGATTTTTCCAAGTTTCGGAACTTTTTACGGTATCGCTCATAGCTCCGGCTGTAAGCAAGCAAATGACAATCTAAGACATGATTTGGAAAGGTATTGAGTAGTACTAACTTACGTTAGAACACAGCGAAGCGCTATCGGTTCATGGCAAGGCCGATATAAACAGTCAAAGATGAAAAATGTTGATAAAATGAACAAAAATTACCTTGGTACGCGAATAGCGGCCAGGGATGAAGAGGTACGAAGTTGGTGTAGAACAATTATAATTAGGGCTTGGTACGCTCTAAAAGTTTGCCGAAGACCGCAAAGCGCTCAGACCCATAGAAAGTGGCCATTTGGGCCGAACAGTGCATGCAAAGAGGTGAAAATGCAAAAATTGCACTTTGCGGGGCGATTTGCGGGGGGAAGGAGGGGTCGGAGGGCAAAATGTCCCTTGACCAAAAAGTTTTATCTCGTCGAGATCTACAACATTGCCGAAGACCGCAAAGCGCTAGCTCGCAATCGAAAAATCGAGATTTTGAAAATTTTCTAAGTCTTTGGCTCCCTAAGGAAAAGTTTCAAAAATCACGTTTGTCCCCAATTTTGAAGGGGAAGGAGTCGGTTCCGGGGCATGGTGTCTTCGGCAAAAAGTCTTATCTTTTTGCGTACTTTCGACTAGTTCAATAAAAATTTTTGACCCAAAAATTGTTCGGCGGACCCCTAGGTCGAAAAACCCGAAAAAAGTCGAAAAAAGTCGAAAATGTCGAAAAATGAGAAAACCTCATATTCGGACTCTACACGAGCCCCAGATATTGAAAAGTGAAATCCGCGGTCGATTTGGAACAAAAAATTGACCTAGGCAAAGTTGTATGGAGGTAGGGACCCCTGAGAAAAAAGTTTGGTCCCGAGGCTCCTTGGACCACCAAGTCCCTAGGTCGGACCAAAATCGGAAAAAATCCGACCAAAGTCGAAAGTGTCGAAAATTTTAAAAAACCCCTTTTGGGGCCCTATGGCCTCCCTAGATAATGAAAAGTGAGGTCCGCGGCCGATCCGGAAGAAAAACTTGACCTAGGCAAACTTGTATGACGGTGGGGACCCAAAAAAATTTCGATGAGTGTAGTTTAGACAGGCCGGAAAATGTATCGGAGGTCCGTATCAAGGGACGTCTTTTAGTTCTATGGGGTGGTGGTCGTCGAACAAAGTCGCCTAGGTCGACCACCAGAAAGACCAGTCGTGTTGTAATGGATGTTTTGACCACTTTACTAGGGAAACCTAGTACGTCGAAGCAAATTTGGGGTTCGAGATGTGTTGGTGAAAGTTGGTCCAACCTAGGTGTGCTTGGTGGAGGTTGACCATGAAAGTAGAGCATGATGGGAATGACCATAACTTTGGTTCTAGATGTCGGATCGGTACACTTTCGGCAGTTTTGGAAAGGTGAAGGCCTGCTCTAGCTATGTATCCTACCAAGCTGAGCGCCTACTAGTGAGCCGGAGGAGGTATTAAGGGTCAAAGGCAAAAAGGGGTACCCTAAAGTGCATGTGACCAAGAAAATGGGAAAAACGGTATCGCCTATAGCTCAGGCTGTATGGCTCGGATCGGAAAGCTTGGATATGCGTTGGAAAGGTCTTGACGAGCGCTAGCTATGTGTCCTACCAAGCGAAGCGCTAGGTGTTGAGCAAGTCGGTCATATTAGAGGGCAAAGGTAAAAAATGGTGGTTTAGAGGCGAAAATTCACCTTATGATCGAAAATAGCGGGCGAACGATAAGAGCTACGAACACGGCGTAGAACAATCATAAGTACGTTACCACAAGACCTAACTTTGGCCAATATAGAGCGAGAAGATCGGAGGTACCCATCAGGGTGATATGGCTGGTTCAAAGTTGGACCAAAACGAGACTTGAGAAATGGGTTGAAACACGGTATCGCGAATAACTCAGGCTGTATGGAACGGATCGACAAGCTAAGATCAGTGTTGGAAAGGTCGAACCGAGCGCTAACTATAATCCCAAACAACCGAAGCGCTAAGTGTTGAGCAAAACTGAGTTATTAAGCGACAAAGTGGAAAAATAATACCAAAATTTCCAAAAATCACACAAGACCAAGAATACCGAGCAGGCGGTAAGAGATAGCGGGTTGACGTAGAATACTTATAAGTTTGCCTCTACGAGACCTAAAAGTCGTCCATAGACAGCGAGAAGATCGGACCACTCTGGAAGGGTGATACGAGTGGTCAAAAATTGGCAAAAATGAAACATGGCTAAAATGGATTTGACTTGTGCACCGTATAGCTCCGGCTGTATGGCATGGATTGTTAAGCTAGGATATGTTTTGGAAAGGTAACACCCAGCGCTAGATACGACTAGAAGAAAGCAAAGCGCTAACTAGCATGATTTGGAAGTTATTAAGTGTCAAAGTCGAAAAATGTTACCAAAATTGAAACTCGAGTACATTGGGCCAAAAAGTACAAGTTGTGAAATTTGGACTTACGAGTAAAATACCGAGCAGGCGGTAAGAGATAGAGACTTGGTGTAGAACAATTATATGTTGGGCATGTTATAACCTATATTTGGCCCGAACATAGTGACGAGATCGGTGGTACCCAAAAGGGTGGTACAGGTGTTAGATGGTTTTCCCAGAGCATAAGCTCCACATGATATGGAAAACGGGAAACATCATAACTTCGGCTGTATGGCATGGAATGGAACGAACAAGGTATCGATGGAAAGAGAAAAGGTAGCGCTAACTATAATTCCTGCCAAGCAAAGCGCTAGCATGTGACCGTTCGGGTGTTATTGTGAGTCAAAGTCAGAAATTGTTACCACGAGAGGCGAAAATCCGACTAAGTCCATGAATACCGGGCTGGCGGTAAGAGATACGGCTTGGCCGTAGAACATTTATAAGTTGGCCAATACAAGACCTAAGTTTCGTCCATAGACGACAAGAAGATCGAAGATACGTGAAGGTGAGATATGGGCGTCCCAAAGTGGGCCTTTGAAAAAGTGACAAACTTCCCTTATAACAGCATACACCAAATATCTCTGGCTCTATGGCACCGAATAAGAAGTTGAGGTCAGCGATAGAAAGGTGATAGTCAGCGCTAAATATCATACGAACAGAGTGAAGCGCTAAAGGGAAAGGATCTTGGTGATATAAGGTGACAAAGTCGAGAAAAGTTGCCTCAAAATCATGAAAAATGTGAAAAAATGGCTAAGTCCCGGGTGCCTTAAGGGCAGGTTGATCGAATGTACCGAGCTGGCGGTACGAGATAGAGACTTGGTGTAGAACAATTATATGTTTGGCATGGCAAGACCTACATTTGGTCAATACAAAGTGAGAAGATCAAAGAAACCCGTAAGGGTGATATTGGTGTCCAAAGGTAAAAAGCACTAAGTCTTGGGAAACTTATATGAAGAAAAAGGACCCTGATGGGTCATATAGGATGGATCGAAAAATCGGCTAAGTCCCAAAATGGGGATGTCAGAACTACACTCATGTGTTACCACACCAAGCAAGGCAAACTTATATGAAGCAAAGGACCCTGATGGGTCATATGGTATTTTACGAAAAATCGGCTAAGTCCCAAAATGGGGATGTCAGAACTACACTCAAATGTTACCACACCAAGCAAGGCAAACTTATATGAAGCAAAGGACCCTGATGGGTCATATGGTATGGATCGAAAAATCGGCTAAGTCCCAAATTGGGGATGTCAGAACTACACTCAAATGTTACCACACCAAGCAAGGCAAACTTATATGAAGCAAAGGACCCTGATGGGTCATATGGTATTTTACGAAAAATCGGCTAAGTCCCAAAATGGGGATGTCAGAACTACACTCAAATGTTACCACACCAAGCAAGGCAAACTTATATGAAGGAAAGGACCCTGATGGGTCATATGGTATTTTACGAAAAATCGGCTAAGTCCCAAATTGGGGATGTCAGAACTACACTCAAATGTTACCACACCAAGCAAGGCAAACTTATATGAAGCAAAGGACCCTGATGGGTCATATGGTATTTTACGAAAAATCGGCTAAGTCCCAAAATGGGGATGTCAGAACTACACTCAAATGTTACCACACCAAGCAAGGCAAACTTATATGAAGGAAAGGACCCTGATGGGTCATATGGTATTTTACGAAAAATCGGCTAAGTCCCAAAATGGGGATGTCAGAACTACACTCAAATGTTACCACACCAAGCAAGGCAAACTTATATGAAGGAAAGGACCCTGATGGGTCATATGGTATTTTACGAAAAATCGGCTAAGTCCCAAAATGGGGATGTCAGAACTACACTCAAATGTTACCACACCAAGCAAGGCAAACTTATATGAAGGAAAGGACCCTGATGGGTCATATGGTATTTTACGAAAAATCGGCTAAGTCCCAAAATGGGGATGTCAGAACTACACTCAAATGTTACCACACCAAGCAAGGCAAACTTATATGAAGGAAAGGACCCTGATGGGTCATATGGTATTTTACGAAAAATCGGCTAAGTCCCAAAATGGGGATGTCAGAACTACACTCAAATGTTACCACACCAAGCAAGGCAAACTTATATGAAGGAAAGGACCCTGATGGGTCATATGGTATTTTACGAAAAATCGGCTAAGTCCCAAAATGGGGATGTCAGAACTACACTCAAATGTTACCACACCAAGCAAGGCAAACTTATATGAAGGAAAGGACCCTGATGGGTCATATGGTATTTTACGAAAAATCGGCTAAGTCCCAAAATGGGGATGTCAGAACTACACTCAAATGTTACCACACCAAGCAAGGCAAACTTATATGAAGGAAAGGACCCTGATGGGTCATATGGTATTTTACGAAAAATCGGCTAAGTCCCAAAATGGGGATGTCAGAACTACACTCAAATGTTACCACACCAAGCAAGGCAAACTTATATGAAGGAAAGGACCCTGATGGGTCATATGGTATTTTACGAAAAATCGGCTAAGTCCCAAAATGGGGATGTCAGAACTACACTCAAATGTTACCACACCAAGCAAGGCAAACTTATATGAAGGAAAGGACCCTGATGGGTCATATGGTATTTTACGAAAAATCGGCTAAGTCCCAAAATGGGGATGTCAGAACTACACTCAAATGTTACCACACCAAGCAAGGCAAACTTATATGAAGGAAAGGACCCTGATGGGTCATATGGTATGGATCGAAAAATCGGCTAAGTCCCAAAATGGGGATGTCAGAACTACACTCAAATGTTACCACACCAAGCAAGGCAAACTTATATGAAGCAAAGGACCCTGATGGGTCATATGGTATTTTACGAAAAATCGGCTAAGTCCCAAAATGGGGATGTCAGAACTACACTCAAATGTTACCACACCAAGCAAGGCAAACTTATATGAAGGAAAGGACCCTGATGGGTCATATGGTATTTTACGAAAAATCGGCTAAGTCCCAAAATGGGGATGTCAGAACTACACTCAAATGTTACCACACCAAGCAAGGCAAACTTATATGAAGGAAAGGACCCTGATGGGTCATATGGTATTTTACGAAAAATCGGCTAAGTCCCAAAATGGGGATGTCAGAACTACACTCAAATGTTACCACACCAAGCAAGGCAAACTTATATGAAGCAAAGGACCCTGATGGGTCATATGGTATTGATTGAAAAATCGGCTAAGTCCCAAAATGGGGATGTCAGAACTACACTCCAATGTTACCACACCAAGCAAGGCAAACTTATATGAAGGAAAGGACCCATATGGGTCATATGGTATTTTACGAAAAATCGGCTAAGTCCCAAAATGATGATGTCAGAACTACACTCAAATGTTACCATACCAAGCAAGGCAAACTTATATGAAGGAAAGGACCCATATGGGTCATATGGTATTTTACGAAAAATCGGCTAAGTCCCAAAATTGGGATGTCTGAACTACACTAAAAAGTTACCACATCAAGCAAGGCAAAGTACCTAGGTGAACCCTAGCAAGAAACACGGACCAAGTCAGATGGCCTAAGTCAAGAGAACAAGTGACCTAGGCAAAGTTGTATGACGGTGAGGACCCTGAAAAATCTGGTTAGTGTAGTTTAGACAGGGGAGGTTTTTGGGTCGGCTGAACCTCCTTATTTTGGGTTTTGACCTCCTCAAGAAGCTACACCTAGGCAAACTGCCTAGGGTGAAAGTGCGAAGACCAATCGAATAGTAAGACAAGTTTTGACCGATCGCCCTAGGCAAGCTTGTATGAAGAAAGGGACCCTATGGGTCATATGGAAATACATGAAAAATCGGCTAAGTCCCAAAATTGGGATGTCTGAACTACACTAAAAAGTTACCACATCAAGCAAGGCAAAGTACCTAGGTGAACCCTAGCAAGAAACACGGACCAAGTCAGATGGCCTAAGTCAAGAGAACAAGTGACCTAGGCAAAGTTGTATGACGGTGAGGACCCTGAAAAATCTGGTTAGTGTAGTTTAGACAGGGGAGGTTTTTGGGTCGGCTGAACCTCCTTATTTTGGGTTTTGACCTCCTCAAGAAGCTACACCTAGGCAAACTGCCTAGGGTGAAAGTGCGAAGACCAATCGAATAGTAAGACAAGTTTTGACCGATCGCCCTAGGCAAGCTTGTATGAAGAAAGGGACCCTATGGGTCATATGGAAATACATGAAAAATCGGCTAAGTCCCAAAATTGGGATGTCTGAACTACACTAAAAAGTTACCACATCAAGCAAGGCAAAGTACCTAGGTGAACCCTAGGAAGAAACACGGACCAAGTCGGATGGCCTAAGTCAAGAGTACAAGTGACCTAGGCAAAGTTGTATGGCGCTGAGGACCCTGAAAAATCGGGTTAGTGTAGTTCAGACAGGGGAGGTTTCAGGGTCGGCTGGACCTCCTTATTTCGGGTTTTGGCCTCCTCAAGAAGACAGACCTAGGCGAATTGCCTAGGGTGAAAGTGCGAAGACCAATCGAATAGTAAGACAAGTTTTGACCGATCGCCCTAGGCAAGCTTGTATGAAGAAAGGGACCCTATGGGTCATATGGAAATATACGAAAAATCGGCTAAGTCCCAAAATTGGGATGTCAGAACTACACTAAAAAGTTACCACATCAAGCAAGGCAAAGTACCTAGGTGAACCCTAGGAAGAAACACGGACCAAGTCAGATGGCCTAGGTCAAGAGTATAAGTGACCTAGGCAAAGTTGTATGGCGCTGAGGACCCTGAAAAATCGGGTTAGTGTAGTTAAGACAGGGGAGGTTTCAGGGTCGGCTGGACCTCCTTATTTCGGGTTTTGGCCTCCTCAAGAAGACAGACCTAGGCGAATTGCCTAGGGTGAAAGTGCGAAGACCAATCGAATAGTAAGACAAGTTTTGACCGATCGCCCTAGGCAAGCTTGTATGAAGAAAGGGACCCTATGGGTCATATGGAAATACATGAAAAATCGGCTAAGTCCCAAAATTGGGATGTCTGAACTACACTAAAAAGTTACCACAGCAAGCAAGGCAAAGTACCTAGGTGAACCCTAGGAAGAAACACGGACCAAGTCAGATGGCCTAAGTCAAGAGTACAAGTGACCTAGGCAAAGTTGTATGGCGCTGAGGACCCTGAAAAATCGGGTTAGTGTAGTTCAGACAGGGGAGGTTTCTGGGTCGGCTGAACCTCCTTATTTCGGGTTTTGGCCTCCTCAAGAAGACAGACCTAGGCAAACTGCCTAGGGTGAAAGTGCGAAGACCAATCGAATAGTAAGACAAGTTTTGACCGATCGCCCTAGGCAAGCTTGTATGAAGAAAGGGACCCTATGGGTCATATGGAAATACATGAAAAATCGGCTAAGTCCCAAAATTGGGATGTCTGAACTACACTAAAAAGTTACCACATCAAGCAAGGCAAAGTACCTAGGTGAACCCTAGGAAGAAACACGGACCAAGTCGGATGGCCTAAGTCAAGAGTACAAGTGACCTAGGCAAAGTTGTATGGCGCTGAGGACCCTGAAAAATCGGGTTAGTGTAGTTCAGACAGGGGAGGTTTCAGGGTCGGCTGGACCTCCTTATTTCGGGTTTTGGCCTCCTCAAGAAGACAGACCTAGGCGAATTGCCTAGGGTGAAAGTGCGAAGACCAATCGAATAGTAAGACAAGTTTTGACCGATCGCCCTAGGCAAGCTTGTATGAAGAAAGGGACCCTATGGGTCATATGGAAATATACGAAAAATCGGCTAAGTCCCAAAATTGGGATGTCAGAACTACACTAAAAAGTTACCACATCAAGCAAGGCAAAGTACCTAGGTGAACCCTAGGAAGAAACACGGACCAAGTCAGATGGCCTAGGTCAAGAGTATAAGTGACCTAGGCAAAGTTGTATGGCGCTGAGGACCCTGAAAAATCGGGTTAGTGTAGTTAAGACAGGGGAGGTTTCAGGGTCGGCTGGACCTCCTTATTTCGGGTTTTGGCCTCCTCAAGAAGACAGACCTAGGCGAATTGCCTAGGGTGAAAGTGCGAAGACCAATCGAATAGTAAGACAAGTTTTGACCGATCGCCCTAGGCAAGCTTGTATGAAGAAAGGGACCCTATGGGTCATATGGAAATATACGAAAAATCGGCTAAGTCCCAAAATTGGGATGTCAGAACTACACTTTAAAGTTACCACATTAGCAAGGCAGACTTGTATGAAGAACGGGACCCTGGTGAAAGTAGCAAATATCCCAAACCGAACATGAATATTATACACACAAGAGTACGAACATAAAGGAACACGGACCAAGCGTACCGAGAGAATCGGTACTATAGAACCCTCGTGGTTCTACACAAAGACTTTATGTTAGGGGTTCAAGCCCCATAGTACTCAAACGGTGACAGTAGCAAATATCCCAAAACAAACGTGAATCTTATTCACAAGAGTACGAACATAAAGGAACACGGACCAAGCGTACCGAGAGAATCGGTACTATAGAGCCCTCGTGGTTCTACACAAAGACTTTATGTTCGGGGTTCACACCCCAAATCGAACGTGGAATTTACTTTCTGATGGTCATGCGGTCGTCCAAAGGGGTCTAGTATCCTGGGATGACAAGCATCACGGGCACAGCTCGTATCAAAACAGTCGAAGAGGCCCGCGAAAGCTTGCTTTCCATGGCTATGCGATGCACAAATTGAGTTTACTCACCGTAGTATAAAACGAACGAACCGAACCTATCCGAGTAGGGATAATGGGCGCAGTAACATACTTCTGTGACCCAGCGAGAGTTGAACGAGGTGACATGAACTGTCAGTGGCTTATATCAGATGGGATACATACATGAGATTGCTTTCAAATCTACACTCGAAAACCTAACCAAGTAAAAGCGAACGTGGGGAGGATTCGAAACCGGTAACGAAATCTTAAGCTGGAAAGAGTCATCACTATGGATACATATTATGCGAAACCAATCAAGTGCTCAGTACTGATCCAAAACCTAAGAGCACTAGTGAACACCTTATTCTCACCCTAGTTCACATCCAAGTGATCGACCACGTGTGTGAAGCAAAGACCAATCGAATTCCTCAATGAACCGAACACTATGAACAAATGGCCAAAAACGTTATAACTATCCAAACATCCTACTATCTAACGAAAGTCATCACGATGGAACCATACCATGATCTTTAACCTATAGCGCTCACCATATTCCTATCCAGAGTGCAAGTGAACAGATTGCTCACCCCTACCAGTTCACATCCACGTGATCGACTAACATACCGAGGTTACCACAAGTCAGAGTTATACGTTTACAAGCGCAAGACCAATCGAAAACCCCGAAAGCAATCTCGACCCAAAATGTATTATCCGTGAGTGTAGTCGAGTCTCGTACTCGTCATCTGTAATCGTCGGATAGAATATCCAGTACACGGTTGTCTTTCCAAATGAAATCTACATACAGAACTCGCTCTTGGCAAATGGGTGGCAATGGCGCAATCAGGAGCGAGTTCCCGTCCGGGTGCCAAGTGATTGGCAAATGTCTGGGGGAAAGCAACCATATGTTGATTTGTCTGTTAGTGTACTGGGTGTTTGAGGTATGTAGTATCCACGCTTGGTTGGGTGTGTCAGAGGACCATGGATGCGTTCACAACCCCAATTGGGGTACATCGGGAATGATTTTGTGGAACCGATGTGCCCGGCACACACTAAGTTTTGTTGCAAGTTAATAGTGTGCCATGTCCGGGGGGGTTGTGATTAAACTCTGGTGAATTGCGTACTGTGGTGATTGGGGTATGAAAGCCCCGCAGTTGCAATGATCGGACGCGCCTAGCGTGTCCTTTAGTTGATGGTAGGGAAATGAAGGCCCTTGTCAGCTCACCTAAGTATTCATGGAAGTTTGGCATAAGGTCGCTGTGGTAGGGGTATGAAGGCCCCGTCAGCGCATGCACAATCGGGCGCACGAGCGCTTAGCGGAGTCGAATGCCGCTCAAGTGCCTGTCCGGTGCATCGGGTGTGTGTGATACGAGGGCAATGAGGTTCGCACGGGGGCTCGCCTCCCGTGTGCTACCGGACTTGACAACATATAGAACGTGGTGTTTGCTCCTCCGGGTGCAATGGGACAATGAACATTCGAACGCAAAGTCGGAATTCTGGTTGATCCTACCAGTAATATACGCTCGTCTCAAAGGTTAAGCCATGCATGTCTAAGTACAAACAGATTTAATGTGAAACCGCATAAGGCTCAGTATAACAGCTATAATTTACGAGATCATCAACCTAGTTACTTGGATAACTGTGGAAAATCTAGAGCTAATACATGCAACATGCCAGGACCCTCGCGGGAACTGGTGCACTTATTAGTCAAACCAATCGCGGGTTCTCCGTGTCATTGAGTTGAAGTCTGGATAATGATGCTGATCGTATGGTCTCGCACCGACGACAGATCTCGCAAATATCTGCCCTATCAACTATGGATGGTAGTATAGAGGACTACCATGGTTGCAACGGGTAACGGGGAATCAGGGTTCGATTCCGGAGAGGGAGCCTGAGAAATGGCTACCACATCCAAGGAAGGCAGCAGGCGCGTAAATTACCCAATCCCGGGACGGGGAGGTAGTGACGAGAAATAACAATATGAAACTCTTTAATGATGTTTCATAATTGGAATGAGTAGAGCATAAATCCTTCTACGAGGATCAAGTGGAGGGCAAGTCTGGTGCCAGCAGCCGCGGTAATTCCAGCTCCACTAGCGTATATTAAAATTGTTGCGGTTAAAACGTTCGAAGTTGATACTTGTCCAACACAGTCCGGCTCCGCCGACCCGGTCAACCCGTGGTCGGTGGGCCAAGTCGGAATCTGGTTGCGACTCAATGGTGTGGTAGGGCACCAAGTCTGTGTCATGGTGTGCCCTTCAACGGGTGCAAGTGTAACATAGAGCTCGACCGCTCACGTTTACCTTGAACAAATTAGAGTGCTTAAAGCAGGGTGCCCAAACGCCCTAGAATAATCTTGCATGGAATAATGGAATACGACCTTGGTCTAATCTTTCATTGGTTTGTACTCAGACCGGAGGTAATGATTAACAGAAGTAGTTGGGGACACTAGTATTACGGCGCGAGAGGTGAAATTCGTAGACCGTCGTAAGACTAACTAAAGCGAAGGCATTTGTCAAGGATGCTTTCTTTAATCAAGAACGAAAGTTAGAGGATCGAAGGCGATTAGATACCGCCCTAGTTCTAACCGTAAACGATGCCAACTAGCAATTGGGAGACGCTACAACCAGGTGCTCTCAGTAGCTTCCGGGAAACCAAAGTCAGGTTCCGGGGGAAGTATGGTTGCAAAGTTGAAACTTAAAGGAATTGACGGAAGGGCACCACAATGAAATGGAGCTTGCGGTTCAATTTGACTCAACACGGGAAAACTTACCAGGTCCGAACTTATGGAGGTGAGACAGATTAATAGCTCTTTCTCAAATTTAAGGGTAGTGGTGCATGGCCGTTCTTAGTTCGTGGATTGATTTGTCTGGTTAATTCCGATAACGAACGTGACTCACATATGCTAACTAGAACGCAGTCAGCGTTAATGCGTCGATGCCGATTGGAACGGGTTAGGACCTTTCGGTGGAGTATGACCTGACACCTTCGCTGTTCGTGTGCGCAAGTGCACTTACGGTACGCTGCTTAGCAGGACAATTTGTGTTTAGCAAAATGAGATCGAGCGATAACAGGTCCGTGATGCCCTTAGATGATCTGGGCTACACGCGTGCTACAATGTGGGTAGCAGCGTGTCTCCTATTCCGAGAGGAACGGGAAATCACTCAAATACTCACTTAGTAGGGATTATGGATTGCAATGGTCCATATGAACTCGGAACTTCTAGTAAGTGCTGGTCATCAGCCAGCGTTGAATACGTCCCTGCCCTTTGTACACACCGCCCGTCGCTACTACCGATGGATTATTTAGTGAGGTCTTTGGAGATGATCGTTCGCTGGATCCTCGTGAACCGCGTCTGCTTTATCGAAGTTGACCGAACTTGATGATTTAGAGGAAGTAAAAGTCGTAACAAGGTTTCCGTAGGTGAACCTGCGGAAGGATCATTAGTGGCCAAGTGATCCTTCCAGAAGTCCGAACCTGCGGGTTGAGACTTCGGCACAAGTTGCCATATGATAATTGACGAAACACTATAGAAGTCCGAACCTGCGGGTTGAGACTTCGGCACAAGTTGCCATATGATAATTGACGTAACACTAACAAGTCCGAACCTGCGGGTTGAGACTTAGGCACACGTTGCCTTATACATGACTTCGAACAAATACACAAGTCCGAACCTGCGGGTTGAGACTTAGGCACAAGTTGCCTTATACATGACTTCGAACAAATACACAAGTCCGAACCTGCGGGTTGAGACTTAGGCACAAGTTGCCATATGAAAGTTGACGAAACACTAACAAGTCCGAACCTGCGGGTTGAGACTTAGGCACACGTTGCCTTATACATGACTTCGAACAAATACACAAGTCCGAACCTGCGGGTTGAGACTTAGGCACAAGTTGCCTTATACATACATTGGCCAAATAAACAGAAGTCCGAACCTGCGGGTTGAGACTTAGGCACAAGTTGCCATATTATATTCGATCAAACACTAGGTAGTCCGAACCTGCGGGTTGAGACTCAAGACCGTAACAAGATGTCACTATACAAGTCCGAACCTAAGGGTTGAGACTTAATGCGATCTAGATACCAAGTTGACATCCAATACCTGTTGAGCAAAACCAAAGATTCCCTGTTCTCGAATGATTACACTATATAACAGGGAATCATGAAGAAATCAAGCAAGCGTGAAACAAAGTCATCACTTGGGCATGCTCGATAGCCAACCACATGACCTTAACCTAAGAGAGCATGCAAACCACATGATACCTATAAACGATTAACCCGCCCTAGTTCAATCGTTCACCAAGTGATGACTTCAGTATGGCTAAGAGAAAAACTTTTAAATGGGAAAAACTCTAAGTCCGAACCTCCGGGTTGAGACTTCCGCGTCGGAGGTGGGCGCACCTCCTATCCGAAAGATGATGAATCAGGGGTGTTCGGTCAGCAATGGTCGGATTCCCCGTCGTAGTCCAACTATGACAATCAAAGTCAAGACCTCCGGGTTGAGACTTTCCGCGAGTACAAGCATAAAGGAACACGGACCAAGCCGTACCGAGAGAATCGGTACTAGAGCCCTCGTGGTTCTACATTGAGAGAGCCCTCGTGGTTCTCATTAGGGGCTTTATGCAAGTCGTACTCAATACTGTGGTGTGAAGTATAAAGTAGTCCTCGCCTGGTCCACGCTGCTTCGGCGGTCCTGGGTAAGATAGTTAATTCTAGCTTGCCCTATAGTGGAATGAGGACACTTAATGCTTCGTCTTTTAGCGGCGGCTAGACTCCTCCTCACGGGGAACGAGTTGACGCACACAGCGGCGGCTTACGCACTATGGCAATCATGGATGCCTGAAGATTCCGTGAAGTTCTCCCCTGGTCCACGCTGCCTCGGCAGTCCTGGGTAAAATGGAATATTTCCAGCTTGCCCTATAGTGGAAGAGGACTATCCAACAATACAAAGTCAAGACCTCCGGGTTGAGACTTTCCGCGTCGGTGGTGTCGCGCACCGCCTATCCGAAAGATGGTGTAACAGGGGTGTTCGATCAGCAATGGTCGGATGCCCCGTCATAGTCCAACTATGACAACCAAAGTCAAGACCTCCGGGTTGAGACTTTCCGCGTCCGGAGGTACGCGTACCGCCTACCCGAAAGATGGTGTGCTTCTGGGGTATTCGATGAGTCGGATACCCCGTCGTAGTCCAACTATGACAATACAAAGTCAAGACCTCCGGGTTGAGACTTCCGCGTCGGAGGTGCGCGCACCGCCTACCCGAAAGATGGTGAATGGGATGCTGCATAGAGATGAATCTTGATCTCCTACATCTCTCATCTCAATACAGCATCCCTACTTAAAGCCATCTCGGACTTAGTCGATTTTTCATAAATTCATATAAATTCATATGTTAGGATGCTGGGAGATGAATGGGATGCTGCATGGAGATGAATCTTGATCTTCTTCATCTCCCATCTTAATACAGCATCCCTACTTAAAGCCATCTCGGACTTAGTCGATTTTTCATAAATTCATAGAAATTCATATGTTAGGATGCTGCGAGATGAATGGGATGCTGCATGGAGATGAATCTTGATCTTCGTCATCTCCCATCTTAATACAGCATCCCTACTTAAAGGCATCTCGGACTTAGTCGATTTTTCATAAATTCTTAGAAAAACATATGTTAGGATGCTGCGAGATAAATGGGATGCTGCATGGAGATAAATCTTGATCTTCTTCATCTCCCATCTCAATACAGCATCCCTACTTATAGGCATCTCGGACTTAGTCGATTTTTCATAAATTCTAAGAAATTCATATGTTAGGATGCTCGGAGATGAATGGGATGCTGCATGGAGATGAATCTTGATCTTCGTCATCTCCCATCTCAATACAGCATCCCTACTTAAAGGCATCTCGGACTTAGTCGATTTTTCATGAATTCATAGAAATTCATATGTAAGGATGCTGGGAGATGAATGGGATGCTGCATGGAGATGAATCTTGATCTTCTCCATCTCCCATCTTAATACAGCATCCCTACTTAAAGGCATCTCGGACTTAGTCGATTTTTCATAAATTCTAAGAAAAACATATGTTAGGGTGCTGCGAGATGAATGGGATGCTGCATGGAGATGAATCTTGATCTTCTTCGTCTCCCATCTTAATACAGCATCCCTACTTGAAGGCATCTCGGACTTAGTCGATTTTTCATAAATTCTAAGAAAACATATGGAAGGATGCTGCGAGATGAATGGGATGCTGCATGGAGATGAATCTTGATCTTCGTCATCTCCCATCTTAATACAGCATCCCTACTTAAAGGCATCTCGGACTTAGTCGATTTTTCATAAATTCTAAGAAAAACATATGTTAGGATGCTGCGAGATGAATAAGATGCTGCATGGAGATGAATCTTGATCTTCTTCATCTCCCATCTTAATACAGCATCCCTACTTAAAGGCATCTCGGACTTAGTCGATTTTTCATAAATTCTCAGAAAAACATATATTAGGATGCTGCGAGATGAATGGGATGCTGCATGGAGATGAATCTTGATCTTCTTCATGCCTACTTGAAGGCATCTCGGACTTAGTCGATTTTTCATAAATTCTAAGAAAAACATATGTTTGGATGCTGGGAGATGAATGGGATGCTGCATGGAGATGAATCTTGATATTCTTCATCTCCCATCTTAATACAGCATCCCTGCTTAAAGGCATCTCGGACTTAGTCGATTTTTCATAAATTCTAAGAAAAACATATGTTAGGATGCTGGGAGATGAATGGGATGCTGCATGGAGATAAATCTTGATCTTCTTCATCTCCCATCTTAATACAGCATGACTACTTAAAGGCATCTCGGACTTAGTCGATTTTTCATAAATTCTAAGAAAAACATATGTTGGGATGATGCGAGATGAATGGGATGCTGCATGGAGATTAATCTTGATCTTCTTCATCTCCCATCTTAATACAGCATCCCTACTTAAAGGCATCTCGGACTTAGTCGATTTTTCATAAATTCTCAGAAAAACATATATTAGGATGCTGCGAGATGAATGGGATGCTGCATGGAGATGAATCTTGATCTTCTTCATGCCTACTTGAAGGCATCTCGGACTTAGTCGATTTTTCATAAATTCTAAGAAAAACATATGTTTGGATGCTGGGAGATGAATGGGATGCTGCATGGAGATGAATCTTGATATTCTTCATCTCCCATCTTAATACAGCATCCCTGCTTAAAGGCATCTCGGACTTAGTCGATTTTTCATAAATTCTAAGAAAAACATATGTAAGGATGCTGAGAGATGAATGGGATGCTGCATGGAGATGAATCTTGATCTTCTTCATCTCCCATCTCAATACAGCATCCCTACTTAAAGGCATCTCGGACTTAGTCGATTTTTCATAAATTCTAAGAAATTCATATGTTGGGATGCTGCGAGATGAATGGGATGCTGCATGGAGATGAATCTTGATCTTCTTCATCTCCCATCTTAATACAGCATCCCTACTTAAAGGCATCTCGGACTGAGTCGATTTTTCATAAATTCTAAGAAATTCATATGTAAGGATGCTGGGAGACGAATGGGATGCTGCATGGAGATGAATCTTGATCTTTTTCATCTCCCATCTTGATACAGCATCCCTACTTCAAGGCATCTCTGACTTAGTCGATTTTTCATAAATTCGTAGAAAAACATATGTTAGGATGCTGCGAGATGAATGGGATGCTGCATGGAGATGAATCTTGATCTTCTTCATCTCCCATCTTAATACAGCATCCCTGCTTAAAGGCATCTCGGACTTAGTCGATTTTGCATAAATTCTAAGAAAAACATATGTTAGGATGCTGCGAGATGCATGGGATGCTGCATGGAGATGAATCTTGATCTTCTCCATCTCCCATCTCAATACAGCATCCCTACTTAAAGGCATCTCGGACTTAGTCGATTTTTTATAAATTCTAAGAAAAACATATGTTTGGATGCTGGGAGATGCATGGGATGCTGCATGGAGATGAATCTTGATCTTCTCCATCTCCCATCTCAATACAGCATCCCTACTTCAAGGCATCTCTGACTTAGTCGATTTTTCATAAATTCGTAGAAAAACATATGTTAGGATGCTGCGAGATGAATGGAATGCTGCATGGAGATGAATCTTGATCTTCTTCATCTCCCATCTTAATACAGCATCCCTACTTAAAGGCATCTCGGACTTAGTCGATTTTTCATAAATTCTTAGAAATTCATATGTTAGGATGCTGGGAGATGAATGGGATGCTGCATGGAGATGAATCTTGATCTCCTACATATCCCATCTCAATACAGCATCCCTACTTAAAGCCATCTCGGACTTAGTCGATTTTTTATAAATTCTAAGAAAAACATATGTAAGGATGCTGGGAGATGAATGGGATGCTGCATGGAGATGAATCTTGATCTTCTTCATCTCCCATCTTAATACAGCATCCCTACTTAAAGGCATCTCGGACTTAGTCGATTTTTCATAAATTCTTAGAAATTCATATGTTAGGATGCTGCGAGATGAATAAGATGCTGCATGGAGATGCATCTTGATCTTCTTCATCTCCCATCTTAATACAGCATCCCTACTTAAAGGCATCTCGGACTTAGTTGATTTTTCATAAATTCTAAGAAAACATATGTTAGGATGCTGCGAGATGAATGGGATGCTGCATGGAGATGCATCTTGATCTTCTTCATCTCCCATCTTAATACAGCATCCCTACTTAAAGGCATCTCGGACTTAGTTGATTTTTCATAAATTCTAAGAAAACATATGTTAGGATGCTGCGAGATGAGTGGGATGCTGCATTGAGATGAATCTTGATCTTCTGCATCTCCCATCTTAATACAGCATCCCTACTTAAAGGCATCTCGGACTTAGTCGATTTTTCATAAATTCTTAGAAATTCATATGTTAGGATGCTGGGAGATGAATGAGATGCTGCATGGAGATGAATCTTGATCTTCTTCATCTCCCATCTTAATACAGCATCCCTACTTAAAGGCATCTCGGACTTAGTCGATTTTTAATAAATTCTAAGAAATTCATATGTTAGGATGCTGCAAGATGAATGGGATGCTGCATGGAGATGAATCTTGATCTTCTTCATCTCCCATCTTAATACAGCATCCCTACTTAAAGGCATCTAGGACTTAGTCGATTTTTCATAAATTCTAAGAAAAACATATGTTAGGATGCTGGGAGATGAATGGGATGCTGCATGGAGATGAATCTTGATCTTCTTCATCTCCCATATTAATACAGCATCCCTACTTAAAGGCATCTCGGACTTAGTCGATTTTTCATAAATTCTAAGAAAAACATATGTTAGGATGCTGCGAGATGAATGGGATGCTGCATGGAGATGAATCTTGATCTTCTTCATCTCCCATCTTAATATAGCATCCCTACTTAAAGGCATCTCGGACTTAGTCGATTTTTCATAAATTCTAAGAAACACATATGTTAGAATGCTGCGAGATGAATGGGATGCTGCATGGAGATGAATCTTGATCTTCTTCATCTCCCATCTTAATACAGCATCCCTACTTAAAGGCATCTCGGACTTAGTCGATTTTTCATAAGTTCTAAGAAAAACATATGTTAGGATGCTGCGAGATGAAAGGGATGCTGCATGGAGATGAATCTTGATCTTCTTCATCTCCCATCTTAATACAGCATCCCTACTTAAAGGCATCTCGGACTTAGTCGATTTTTCATAAGTTCTAAGAAAAACATATGTTAGGATGCTGGGAGATGAATGGGATGCTGCATGGAGATGAATCTTGATCTTCTTCATCTCCCATCTTAATACAGCATCCCTACTTAAAGGCATCTCGGACTTAGTCGATTTTTCATAAGTCCTAAGAAAAACATATGTTAGGATGCTGCAAGATGAATGGGATGCTGCATGGAGATGAATCTTGATCTTCTTCATCTCCCGTCTTTATACAGCATCCCTTCTTAAAGGCATCTCGGACTTAGTCGATTTTTCATAAATTCTAAGAAAAACATATGTTAGCATGCTGAGAGATGAATGGGATGCTGCATGGAGATGAATCTTGATCTCCTACATCTCCCATCTCAATACAGCATCCCTACTTAAAGCCATCTCGGACTTAGTCGATTTTTCATAAATTCTAAGAAATTCATATGTTAGGATGCTTGGAGATGAATGGGATGCTGCATGGAGATGAATCTTGATCTTTTTCATCTCCCATCTTGATACAGCATCCCTACTTAAAGGCATCTGGGACTTAGTCGATTTTTCATAAATTCTAAAAAAAACATATGTTAGGATGCTGCGAGATGAATGGGATGCTGCATGGAGATGAATCTTGATCTTCTTCATCTCCCATCTTAATAAAACATCCCTACTTAAAGGCATCTCGGACTTAGTCGATTTTTCATAAATTCTAAGTAAAACATATGTTCGGATGCTGCGAGATGAATGGGATGCTGCATGGAGATGAATCTTGACCTTCCTCATCTCCCATCTTAATACAGCATCCCTACTTAAAGGCATCTCGGACTGAGTCGATTTTTCATAAATTCTAAGAAAAACATATGTTAGGATGCTGCGAGATGAATGGGATGCTGCATGGAGATGAATCTTGATCTTCTTCATCTCCCATCTTAATACAGCATCCCTACTTAAAGGCATCTCGGACTTAGTCGATTTTTCATAAATTCATAGAAATTCATATGTTAGGATGCTGCGAGATGAATGGGATGTCGCATGGAGATGAATCTTAATCTTCTTCATCTCTCATCTCAATACAGCATCCCTACTTAAAGGCATCTCGGACTTAGTCGATTTTTCATAAATTCATAGAAATTCATATGTTAGGATGCTGCGAGATGAATGGGATGCTGCATGGAGATGAATCTTGATCTTCTTCATCTCCCATCTTAATACAGCATCCCCACTTAGAGGCATCTCGGACTTAGTCGATTTTTCATAAATTCTAAGAAAAACATATGTTAGGATGCTGCGAGATGAATGGGATGCTGCATGGAGATGAATCTTGATCTTCTTCATCTTCCATCTCAATACAGCATCCCTACTTAAGGGCATCTCGGACTTAGTCGATTTTTCATAAATTCTAAGAAATTCTTATGTAAGGATGCTGCATGATGAATGGGATGCTGCATTAAGATAAATCTTGACCTTCTTCATCTCCCATCTTAATACAGCATCCCTACTTAAAGGCATCTCGGACTTAGTCGATTTTTCATAGGTTCTAAGAAAAACATATGTAAGGATGATGCGAGATGAATGGGATGCTGCATGGAGATGAATCTTGATCTCTTACATCTCCCATCTCAATACAGCATCCCTACTTAAAGGCATCTCGGACTTAGTCGATTTTTCATAAATTCTAAGAAATTCATATGTTAGGATGCTGCGAGATGAATGGGATGCTGCATGGAGATGAATCTTGATCTTCTTCATCTCCCATCTCAATACAGCATCCCTACTTAAAGGCATCTCGGACTTAGTCGATTTTTCATAAATTCTAAGAAAAACATATGTTAGGATGCTGCGAGATGAATGGGATGCTGCATGGAGATGAATCTTGATCTTCTACATCTCCCATCTTAATACAGCATCCCTACTTAAAGGCATCTCGGACTTAGTCGTTTTTTCATAAATTCTAAGTAAAACATATGTTAGGATGCTGGGAGATGAATGGGATGCTGCATGGAGATGAATCTTGATCTTCTTCATCTCCCATCTTAATACAGCATCCCTACTTAAAGTCATCTCGGACTTAGTCGATTTTTCATAAATTCTAAGAAAAACATATGTTAGGATGCTGCGAGATGAATGGGATGCTGCATGGAGATGAATCTTGATCTCCTACATCTCCCATCTTAATACAGCATCCCTACTTAAAGGCATCTCGGACTTAGTCGAGTTTTCATAAATTCTAAGAAAAACAGATGTTTAGATGCTGGGAGATGAATGGGATGCTGCATGGAGATGAATCTTGATCTCCTTCATCTCTCATCTCAATACAGCATCCCTACTTAAAGGCATCTCGGACTTAGCCGATTTTTCATAAAATCTAAGAAAAACCTATGTTAAGATGCTGCGAGATGAATGGGATGCTGCATGGAGATGAATCTTGATCTTCTTCATCTCCCATCTTAATACAGCATCCCTACTTAAAGGCATCTCGGACTTAGCCGATTTTTCATAAAATCTAAGAAAAACCTATGTTAAGATGCTGCGAGATGAATGGGATGCTGCATGGAGATGAATCTTGATCTTCTTCATCTCCCATCTTAATACAGCATCCCTACTTAAAGGCATCTCGGACTTAGTCGATTTTTCATAAATTCTAAGAAAAACATATGTTAGGATGCTGCGAGATGAATGGGATGCTGCATGGAGATGAATCTTGATCTTCTTCATCTTTCATCTTAAAACAGCATCCCTTCTTAAAGGCATCTCGGACTTAGTCGATTTTTCATAAATTCTAAGAAATTCATATGTTAGGATGCTGCGAGATGAATGGGATGCTGAATGGAGATGAATCTTGATCTTCTTCATCTCCCATCTTAATACAGCATCCCTACTTAAAGGCATCTCGGACTTAGTCGATTTTTAATAAATTCTAAGAAAATCATATGTTAGGATGCTGCGAGATGAATGGGATGCTGCATGGAGATGAATCTTGATCTCCTACATCTCTCATCTCAATACAGCATCCCTACTTAAAGGCATCTCGGACTTAGTCGATTTTTCATAAATTCATAGAAATTCATATGTTAGGATGCTGCGAGATGAATGGGATGCTGCATGGAGATGAATCTTGATCTCCTACATCTCTCATCTCAATACAGCATCCCTACTTAAAGGCATCTCGGACTTAGTCGATTTTTCATAAATTCATAGAAATTCATATGTTAGGATGCTGCGAGATGAATGGGATGCTGCATGGAGATGAATCTTGATCTCCTACATCTCTCATCTCAATACAGCATCCCTACTTAAAGGCATCTCGGACTTAGTCGATTTTTCATAAATTCATAGAAAATCATATGTTAGGATGCTGGGAGATGAATGGGATGCTGCATGGAGATGAATCTTGATCTCCTACATCTCTCATCTCAATACAGCATCCCTACTTAAAGCCATCTCGGACTTAGTCGATTTTTCATAAATTCATAGAAATTCATATGTTAGGATGCTGCGAGATGAATGGGATGCTGCATGGAGATGAATCTTGATCTCCTACATCTCTCATCTCAATACAGCATCCCTACTTAAAGGCATCTCGGACTTAGTCGATTTTTCATAAATTCATAGAAATTCATATGTTAGGATGCTGGGAGATGAATGGGATGCTGCATGGAGATGAATCTTGATCTCCTACATCTCCCATCTTAATACAGCATCCCTACTTAAAGCCATCTCGGACTTAGTCGATTTTTCATAAATTCATATAAATTCATATGTTAGGATGCTGGGAGATTAATGGGATGCTGCATGGAGATGCATCTTGATCTCCTACATCTCCCATCTTAATACAGCATCCCTACTTAAAGCCATCTCGGACTTAGTCGATTTTTCATAAATTCTAAGAAATTCATATGTTAGGATGCTGGGAGATGAATGGGATGCTGCATGGAGATGAATCTTGATCTTCTTCATCTCCCATCTTAATACAGCATCCCTACTTAAATGCATCTCGGACTTAGTCGATTTTTCATAAATTCTAAGAAAAACATATGTTAGGATGCTGCGAGATGAATGGGATGCTGCATGGAGATGAATCTTGATCTTCTTCATCTCCCATCTTAATACAGCATCCCTACTTAAAGGCATCGCGGACTTAGTCGATTTTTCATAAATTCATAGAAATTCATATGTTAGGATGCTGGGAGATGAATGGGATGCTGCATGGAGATGAATCTTGATCTCCTACATCTCCCATCTCAATACAGCATCCCTACTTAAAGGCATCTCGGACTTAGTCGATTTTTCATAAATTCATAGAAATTCATATGTTAGGATGCTGGGAGATGAATGGGATGCTGCATGGAGATGAATCTTGATCTTCTTCATCTCCCATCTTAATACAGCATCCCTACTTAAAGGCATCTCGGACTTAGTCGATTTTTCATAAATTCATAGAAATTCATATGTTAGGATGCTGCGAGATGAATGGGATGCTGCATGGAGATGCATCTTGATCTCCTACATCTCCCATCTTAATACAGCATCCCTACTTAAAGCCATCTCGGACTAAGTCGATTTTTCATAAATTCTAAGAAAAACATATGTTAGGATGCTGCGAGATGAATGGGATGCTGCATGGAGATGAATCTTGATCTTCTCCATCTCCCATCTCAATACAGCATCCCTACTTAAAGCCATCTCGGACTTAGTCGATTTTTCATAAATTCATAGAAATTCATATGTTAGGATGCTGCGAGATGAATGGGATGCTGCATGGAGATGCATCTTGATCTCCTACATCTCCCATCTTAATACAGCATCCCTACTTAAATGCATCTCGGACTTAGTCGATTTTTCATAAATTCTAAGAAAAACATATGTTAGGATGCTGCGAGATGAATGGGATGCTGCATGGAGATGCATCTTGATCTCCTACATCTCCCATCTTAATACAGCATCCCTACTTAAAGCCATCTCGGACTAAGTCGATTTTTCATAAATTCTAAGAAAAACATATGTTAGGATGCTGGGAGATGAATGGGATGCTGCATGGAGATGAATCTTGATCTCCTACATCTCCCATCTCAATACAGCATCCCTACTTAAAGGCATCTCGGACTTAGTCGATTTTTCATAAATTCTAAAAAAAAACATATGTTAGGATGCTGGGAGATGAATGGGATGCTGCATGGAGATGAATCTTGATCTTCTTCATCTCCCATCTTAATACAGCATCCTTACTTAAAGGCATCTCGGACTTAGTCGATTTTTCATAAATTCTAAGAAATTCATATGTTAGGATGCTGCGAGATGAATGGGATGCTGCATGGAGATGAATCTTGATCTCCTACATCTCCCATCTCAATACAGCATCCCTACTTAAAGGCATCTCGGACTTAGTCGATTTTTCATAAATTCTAAGAAAAACATATGTAAGGATGTTGCGAGATGAATGGGATGCTGCATGGAGATGAATCTTGATCTTCTTCATCTCCCATCTTAATACAGCATCCCTACTTAAAGGCATCTTGGACATAGTCGATTTTTCATAAATTCTAAGAAAAACATATGTTAGGATGCTGGGAGATGAATGGGATGCTGCATGGAGATAAATCTTGATCTTCTTCATCTCCCATCTTAATACAGCATCCCTACCTAAAGGCATCTCGGACTTAGTCGATTTTTCATAAATTCTAAGAAATTCATATGTTAGGATGCTGCGAGATGTATGGGATGCTGCATGGAGATGGTTCTTGATCTTCTTCATCTCCCATCTCATTACAGCATCCCTACTTAAAGACATCTCGGACTTAGTCGATTTTTCATAAATTCTAAGAAAAACATATGTTAGGATGCTGGGAGATAAATGGGATGCTGCATGGAGATGAATCTTGATCTTCTTCATCTCCCATCTTAATACAGCATCCCTACTTAAAGGCATCTCGGACTTAGTCAATTTTTCATAAGTTCTAAGAAAAACATATGTTAGGATGCTGCGAGAGGAATGGGATGCTGCATGGAGATGAATCTTGATCTTCTTCATCTCCCATCTTAATACAGCATCCCTACTTAAAGGCATCTTGGACTTAGTCGATTTTTCATAAATTCTAAGAAAAACATATGTTAGGATGCTGCGAGATGAATGGGATGCTGCATGAAGATGAATCTTGATCTTCTTCATCTCCCATCTTAATACAGCATCCCTAATTAAAGGCATCTCGGACTTAGTCGATTTTTCATAAATTCTAAGAAATTCATATGTTAGGATGCTGCGAGATGAATGGGATGCTGCATGGAGATGAATCTTGATCTTCTTCATCTCCCCTCTCAATACAGCATCCCTACTTAAAGGCATCTCGGACTTAGTCGATTTTTCATAAATTCTAAGAAATTCATATGTTAGGATGCTGGGAGATGAATGGGATGCTGCATGGAGATGAATCTTGATCTCCTACATCTCCCATCTCAATACAGCATCCCTACTTAAAGGCATCTCGGACTTAGTCGATTTTTCATAAATTCTAAGAAATTCATATGTTAGGATGCTGCGAGATGAATGAGATGCTGCATGGAGATGAATCTTGATCTCCTACATCTCCCATCTCAATACAGCATCCCTACTTAAAGCCATCTCGGACTTAGTCGATTTTTCATAAATTCATAGAAATTCATATGTTAGGATGCTGCGAGATGAATGGGATGCTGCATGGAGATAAATCTTGATCTCCTACATCTCCCATCTCAATATAGCATCCCTACTTAAAGCCATCTCGGACTTAGTCGATTTTTCATAAATTCATAGAAATTCATATGTTAGGATGCTGCGAGATGAATGGGATGCTGCATGGAGATGAACCTTGATCTCCTACATCTCTTATCTCAATACAGCATCCCTACTTAAAGGCATCTTGGACTTAGTCGATTTTTCATAAATTCTAAGAAAAACATACGTTAGGATGCTGCGAGATGAATGGGATGCTGCATGGAGATAAATATTGATCTATTACATCTCCCATCTCAATACAGCATCCCTACTTAAAGCCATCTCGGACTTAGTCGATTTTTCATAAATTCATAGAAATTCATATGTCAGGATGCTGCGAGATGAATGGGAAGCTGCATGGAGATAAATCTTGATCTCCTACATCTCCCATCTCAATATAGCATCCCTACTTAAAGCCATCTCGGACTTAGTCGATTTTTCATAAATTCATAGAAATTCATATGTTAGGATGCTGCGAGATGAATGGGATGCTGCATGGAGATGAATCTTGATCTCCTACATCTCCCATCTCAATACAGCTTCCCTACTTAAAGGCATCTCGGACTAAGTCGATTTTTCATAAATTCATAGAAATTCATATGTAAGGATGCTGCGAGATGAATGGGATGCTGCATGGAGATGAATCTTGATCTTTTACATCTCCCATCTCAATACAGCATCCCTACTTAAAGGCATCTCGGACTTAGTCGATTTTTCATAAATTCTAAGAAATTCATATGTTAGGATGCTGCGAGATGAATGGGATGCTGCATGGAGATGAATCTTGATCTTCTTCAACTCCCATCTCAATACAGCATCCCTACTTAAATGCATCTCGGACTTAGTCGATTTTTCATAAATTCTAAGAAAAACATATGTTAGGATGCTGCGAGATGAATGGGATGCTGCATGGAGATGAATCTTGATCTTCTTCATCTCCCATCTCAATACAGCATCCCTACTTCATGGCATCTCGGACTTAGTCGATTTTTCATAACTTTTAAGAAAAACATATGTTAGGATGCTGGGAGATGAATGGGATGCTGCATGGAGATGAATCTTGATCTTCTTCATCTCCCATCTCAATACAGCATCCCTACTTAAATGCATCTCGGACTTAGTCGATTTTTCATAACTTCTAAGTAAAACATATGTTAGGATGCTGCGAGATGAATGGGATGCTGCATGGAGATGAATCTTGATCTTCTTCATCTCCCATCTTGATACAGCATCCCTACTTTAAGGCATCTTGGACTTAGTCAATTTTTCATAAATTCTAAGAAAAACATATGTTAGGGTGCTGCGAGATGAATGGGATGCTGCATGGAGATGATTCTTGATCTTCTTTATCTCCCATCTTAATACAGCATCCCTACTTAAAGGCATCTCGGACTTAGTCGATTTTTCATAAATTCTAAGAAAAACATATGTTAGGATGCTGCGAGATGAATGGGATGCTGCATGGAGATGAATCTTGATCTTCTTCATCTCCCATCTTAATACAGCATGCCTACTTAAAGGCATCTCGGACTTAGTCTATTTTTCATAAATTCATAGAAATTCATATGTTAGGATGCTGGGAGATGAATGGGATGCTGCATGGAGATGAATCTTGATCTTCTTCATCTCCCATCTTAATACAGCATCCCTACTTAAAGGCATCTCGGACTTAGTCAATTTTTCATAAATTCTAAGAAATTCATATATTAGGATGCTGCGAGATGAATGGGATGCTGCATTGAGATGAATCTTGATCTTCTTCATCTCCCATCTTAATACAGCATCCCTACTTAAAGGCATCTCGGACTTAGTCGATTTTTCATAAATTATTAGAAATTCATATGTTAGGATGCTGCGAGATGAATGGGATGCTGCATGGTGATGAATCTTGATCTTCTCCATCTCCCATCTTAATACAGCATCCCTTCTTAAAGGCATCTCGGACTTAGTCGATTTTTCATAAATTCTAAGAAAAACATATGTTAGGATGCTGCGAGATGAATGGGATGCTGCATGGAGATGAATCTTGATCTTCTTCATCTCCCATCTTAATACAGCATCCCTACTTAAAGGCATCTCGGACTTAGTCGATTTTTCATAAATTCTAAGAAAAACATATGTTAGGATGCTGCGAGATGAATGGGATGCTGCATGGAGATGAATCTTTATCTTCTCCATCTCCCATCTTAATACAGCATCCCTACTTAAAGGCATCTCGGACTTAGTCGATTTTTCATAAATTCTAAGAAAACAATATGTTAGGATGCTGCGAGATGAATGGGATGCTGCATGGAGATGAATCTTGATCTTCTCCATCTCCCATCTTAATACAGCATCCCTACTTAATGGCATCTCGGACTTAGTCGATTTTTCATAAATTCTAAGAAAACAATATGTTAGGATGCTGCGAGATGAATGGGATGCTGCATGGAGATGAATCTTGATCTCCTACATCTCCCATCTTAATACAGCATCCCTACTTAAAGGCATCTCGGACTTAGTCGATTTTTCATAAAATCTAAGAAAAACATATGTTAGGATGCTGCGAGATGAATGGGATGCTGCATGGAGATGAATCTTGATCTTATTCATCTCCCATCTTGATACAGCATCCCTACTTTAAGGAATCTTGGACTTAGTCGATTTTTCATAAATTCTAAGAAAAACATATGTTAGGATGCTGCGAGATGAATTAGATGCTGCATGGAGATGAATCTTGATCTTCTTCATCTCCCATCTTGATACAGCATCCCTACTTTAAGGCATCTTGGACTTAGTCGATTTTTCATAAATTCCAAGAAAAACATATGTTAGGATGCTGCGAGATGAATGGGATGCTGCATTGAGATGAATCTTGATCTTCTTCATCTCCCATCTTAATTCAGCATCCCTACTTAAAGGCATCTCGGACTTAGTCGATTTTTCATGAATTCATAGAAATTGATATGTTAGGAAGCTGCGAGATGAATGAGATGCTGCATGGAGATGAATCTTGATCTTATTCATCTCCCTCCTCAATACAGCATCCCTACTTAAAGGCATCTCGGACTTAGTCGATTTTTCATAAATTCATAGAAATTCATATGCTAGGATGCTGGGAGATGAATGGGATGCTGCATAGAGATGAATCTTGATCTTCTTCATCTCCCGTCTTAATACAGCATCCCTACTTAAGGGCATCTCGGACTTTGTCGATTTTTCATAAATTCTAAGAAAAACATATGTTAGGATGCTGCGAGATGAATGGGATGTTGCATGGAGATGTATCTTGATCTCCTACATCTCCCATCTCAATACAGCATCCCTACTTAAAGGCATCTCGGACTTAGTCGATTTTTCATAAATTCTAAGAAATTCATATGTTAGGATGCTGCGAGATGAATGGGATGCTGCATGGAGATGAATCTTGATCTCCTACATCTCTGATCTCAATACAGCATCCCTACTTAAAGGCATCTCGGACTTAGTCGATTTTTCATAAATTCATAGAAATTCATATGTTAGGATGCTGCGAGATGAATTGGATGCTGCATGGAGATGAATCTTGATCTTCTACATCTCCCATCTTAATACAGCATCCCTACTTAAAGGCTCCTCGGACTTAGTCGATTTTTCATAAATTCTAAAAAAAAACATATGTCAGGATGCTGCGAGATGAATGAGATGCTGCATGGAGATGAATCTTGATCTTCTTAATCTCTCATTTCTTTACAGCATCCCTACTTAAAGGCATCTCGGACTTAGTCGATTTTTCATAAATTCTAAGAAAAACATATGTTAGGATGCTGCGAGATGAATATGATGCTGCATGGAGATGAATCTTGATCTTCTACATCTCCCATCTCAATAAAGCATCCCTACTTAAAGGCATCTCGGACTTAGTCGATTTTTCATAAATTCTGAGAAAAACATATGTTAGGATGCTGCGAGATGAAGGGGATGCTGCATGGAGATGAATCTTGATCTTCTTCATCTCCCATCTCAATACAGCATCCCTACTTAAAGGCATCTCGGACTTAGTCGATTTTTCATAAATTCTAAGAAAAACATATGTAAGGATGCTGCGAGATGAATGGGATGCTGCATGGAGATGGATCTTGATCTTCTAGATCTCCCATCTCAATACAGCATCCCTACTTAAAGGCATCTCGGACTAAATCGATTTTTCATAAATTCATAGAAATTCATATGTTAGGATGCTGGGAGATGAATGGGATGCTGCATGGAGATGAATCTTGATCTTCTTCATCTCCCATCTCAATACAGCATCCCTACTTAAAGGCATCTCGGACTTAGTCGATTTTTCATAAATTCATAGAAATTCATATATTAGGATGCTGGGAGATGAATGGGATGCTGCATGGAGATGAATCTTGATCTTCTTCATCTCCCATCTCAATACAGCATCCCTACTTAAAGGCATCTCGGACTTAGTCGATTTTTCATAAATTCTAAGAAAAACATATGTTAGGATACTGAGAGATGAATGGGATGCTGCATGGAGATGAATCTTGATCTTCTTCATCTCCCATCTCAATACAGCATCCCTACTTAAAGGCATCTCGGACTTAGTCGATTTTTCATAAATTCATAGAAATTCATATGTTAGGATGCTGCGAGATAAATGGGATGCTGCATGGAGATGAATCTTGATCTCCTACATCTCCCATATCAATACAGCATCCCTACTTAAAGGCATCTCGGACTTAGTCGATTTTTCATAAATTCATAGAAATTCATATGTTAGGATTCTGCGAGATGAATGGGATGCTGCATGGAGATGAATCTTGATCTTCTTCATCTCCCATCTTAATACAGCATCCCTACTTAAAGGCATCTCGGACTTAGTCGGTTTTTCATAAATTCTAAGAAATTCATATGTTAGGATGCTGCGAGATGAATGGGATGCTGCATGGAGATGAATCTTGATCTTCATCATCTCCCATCTCAATACAGCATCCAAACTTAAAGGCATCTCGGACTTAGTCCATTTTTCATAAATTCTAAGAAAAACATATGTTAGGATGCTGCGAGATGAATGGAATGCTGCATGGAGATGAATCTTGATCTTCTTCAACTCCCATCTTAATACCGCATCCCTGCTTAAAGGCATCTCGGACTTAGTCGATTTTTCATAAATTCTAAGAAAAACATATGTTAGGATGCTGCGAGATGAATGGGATGCTGCATGGAGATGAATCTTGATATTCTTCATCTCCCATCTTAATACAGCATCCCTGCTTAAAGGCATCTCGGACAAAGTCGATTTTTCATAAATTCTAAGAAAAACATATGTTAGGATGCTGCGAGATGAATCGGATGCTGCATTGAGATGAACCTTGATCTTCTTCATCTCCCATCTTAATACAGCATCCCTACTTAAAGGCATCTCGGACTTAGTCGATTTTTCATAAATTCTAAAAAAACATATGTTAGGATGCTGCGAGATGAATGGGATGCTGCATGGAGATGAATCTTGATATTCTTCATCTCCCATCTTAATACAGCATCCCTACTTAACGGCATCTCGGACTTAGTCGATTTTTCATAAATTCTAAGAAAAACATATGTTAGGATGCTGCGAGATGAATGGGATGCTGCATGGAGATGAATCTTGATCTTCTTCATCTCCCATCTTAATACAGCATCCCTAATTAAATGCATCTCGGACTTAGTCGATTTTTCATAAATTCTAAGAAAAACATATGTTAGGATGCTGCGAGATGAATGGGATGCTGCATGGAGATGAATCTTGATCTTCTTCATCTCCCATCTTAATACAGCATCCCTACTTAAAGGCATCTCGGACTTAGTCGATTTTTCATAAATTCTAAGAAATTCATATGTAAGGATGCTGGGAGATGAATGGGATGCTGCGTGGAGATGAATCTTGATCTCCTACAACTCCCATCTTAATACAGCATCCCTACTTAAAGCCATCTCGGACTTAGTCGATTTTTCAGAAATTCTAAGAAATTCATATGTTAGGATGCTGGGAGATGAATGAGATGCTGCATGGAGATGAATCTTGATCTCCTACATCTCCCATCTCAATACAGCATCCCTACTTAAAGGCATCTCGGACTTAGTCGATTTTTCATAAATTCATAGAAATTCATATGTTAGGATGCTGGGAGATGAATGGGATGCTGCATGGAGATGAATCTTGATCTTCTTCATCTCCCATCTTAATACAGCATCCCTACTTAAAGGCATCTCGGACGTAGTCGATTTTTCATAAATTCATAGAAATTCATATGTTAGGATGCTGGGAGATGAATGGGATGCTGCATGGAGATGAATCTTGATCTTCTTCATCTCCCATCTTAATACAGCATCCCTACTTAAAGGCATCTCGGACTTAGTCGATTTTTCATAAATTCTAAGAAATTCATATGTTAGGATGCTGGGAGATGAATGGGATGCTGCATGGAGATGAATCTTGATCTCCTACATCTCCCATCTCAATACAGCATCCCTACTTAAAGGCATCTCGGACTTAGTCGATTTTTCATAAATTCATAGAAATTCATATGTTAGGATGCTGCGAGTTGAATGGGATGCTGCATGGAGATGAATCTTGATCTCCTACATCTCTCATCTCAATACAGCATCCCTACTTAAAGGCATCTCGGACTTAGTCGATTTTTCATAAATTCATAGAAATTCATATGTTAGGATGCTGCGAGATGAATGGGATGCTGCATGGAGATGAATCTTGATCTCCTACATCTCCCATCTCAATACAGCATCCCTACTTAAAGCCATCTCGGACTTAGTCGATTTTTCATAAATTCATAAAAAAACATATGTTAGGATGCTGGGAGATGAATGGGATGCTGCATGGAGATGAATCTTGATCTTCATCATCTCCCATCTTAATACAGCATCCCTACTTAAAGGCATCTCGGACTTAGTCGATTTTTCATAAATTCTAAGAAAAACATATGTTAGGATGCTGGGAGATGAATGGGATGCTGCATGGAGATGAATCTTGATCTCCTACATCTCCCATCTCAATACAGCATCCCTACTTAAAGGCATCTCGGACTTAGTCGATTCCAATACTAGAACTATCTCGGACTTAGTCGATTTTTCATAAATTCATAGAAAAACATATGTTAGGATGCTGCGAGATGAATGGGATGCTGCATGGAGATGAATCTTGATCTCCTACATCTCTCATCTCAATACAGCATCCCTACTTAAAGCCATCTCGGACTTAGTCGATTTTTCATAAATTCTCAGAAATTCATATGTTAGGATGCTGGGAGATGAAAGGGATGCTGCATGGAGATGAAACTTGATCTCCTACATCTCCCATCTCAATACAGCATCCCTACTTAAAGGCATCTCGGACTTAGTCGATTTTTCATAAATTCTAAGAAAAGCATATGTTAGGATGCTGCGAGATGAATGGGATGCTGCATGGAGATAAATTTTGATCTTCTTCATCTCCCATCTTAATACAGCATCCCTACTTAAACGCATCTCGGACTTAGTCGATTTTTAATAAATTCTAAGAAAATCATATGTTAGGATGCTGCGAGGAGAATGGGATGCTGCATTGAGATGATTCTTGATCTTCTTCATCTCTCATCTCAATACAGCATCCTTTCTTAAAGGCATCTCGGACTTAGTCGATTTTTCATAAATTCTAAGAAAAACATATGTTAGGATGCTGGGAGATGAATGGGATGCTGCATGGAGATGAATCTTGATCTCCTACATCTCTCATCTCAATACAGCATCCCTACTTAAAGGCATCTCGGACTTAGTCGATTTTTCATAAATTCTAAGAAATTCATATGTTAGGATGCTGCGATATGAATGGGATGCTGCATGGAGATGAATCTTGATCTTCTTCATCTCCCATCTTAATACAGCATCCCTATTTGAAGGCATCTCGGACTTAGTCGATTTTTCATAAATTCTAAGAAAAACATATGGTAGGATGCTGGGAGATGAATGGGATGCTGCATGGAGATGAATCTTGATCTTCTTCATCTCCCATCTTAATACAGCATCCCTACTTAAAGGCATCTCGGACTTAGTCAATTTTTCATAAATTCTAAAAAAACATATGTTAGGATGCTGGGAGATGAATGGGATGCTGCATGGAGATGAATCTTGATCTTCTTCATCTCCCATCTCAATACAGCATCCCTACTTAAAGGCATCTCGGACTTAGTCGATTTTTCATAAATTCATAGAAAAACATATGTTAGGATGCAGGGAGATGAATGGGATGCTGCATGGAGATGAATCTTGATCTTCTTCATCTCCCATCTTAATACAGCATCCCTACTTAAAGGCATCTCGGACTTAGTCGATTTTTCATAAATTCATAGAAATTCATATGTTAGGATGCTGCGAGATGAATGGGATGCTGCATGGAGATGAATCTTGATCTCCTACATCTCCCATCTCAAAACAACATCCCTACTAAAAGGCATCTCGGACTTAGTCGATTTTTCATAAATTCTAAGAAAAACATATGTAAGGATGCTGCGAGATGAATGGGATGCTGCATGGAGATGGATCTTGATCTCCTACATCTCCCATCTTAATACAGCATCCCTACTTAAACGCATCTCGGACTTAGTCGATTTTTAATAAATTCTAAGAAAATCATATGTTAGGATGCTGCGAGATGAATGGGATGCTGCATGGAGATGAATCTTGATCTCCTACATCTCCCATCTCAAAACAGCATCCCTACTTAAAGGTATCTCGGACTTAGTCGATTTTTCATAAATTCATAGAAATTCATATGTAAGGATGCTGCGAGATGAATGGGATGCTGCATGGAGATGAACCTTGATCTCCTACATCTCCCATCTTAATACAGCATCCCTACTTAAAGGCATCTCGGACTTAGTCGATTTTTCATATATGCTAAGAAAAACATATGTTAGGATGCTGCGAGATGAATGGGATGCTGCATGGAGATGAATCTTGATCTTCTTCATCTCTCATCTCAATACAGCATCCCTACTTAAAGGCATCTCGGACTTAGTCGATTTTTCATAAATTCTAAGAAATTCATATGTTAGGATGCTGGGAGATGAATGGGATGCTGCATGGAGATGAATCTTGATCTTCTTAATCTCCTATCTGAATACAGCATCCCTACTTAAAGGCATCTCGGACTTAGTCGATTTTTCATAAATTCTAAGAAAAACATATGTTAGGATGCTGCGAGATGAATGGGATGCTGCATGACGATGAATCTTGATCTTCTCCATCTCCAATCTTAATACAGCATCCCTACTTAAAGGCATCTCGGACTTAGTCGATTTTTCATAAATTCTAAGAAAAACATTTGTTAGGATGCTGCGAGATGAATGGGATGCTGCATGGAGATGAATCTTGATCTTCTTCATCTCCCATCTTAATACAGCATCCCTACTAAAAGGCATATCGGACTTAGTCGATTTTTCATAAATTCTAAGAAAAACATATGTAAGGATGCTGCGAGATGAATGGGATGCTGCATGACGATGAATCTTGATCTTCTTCATCTCCCATCTTAATACAGCATCCCTACTTAGAGGCATCTCGGACTTAGTCGATTTTTCATAAATTCTAAGAAAAACATATGTTAGGATGCTGCGAGATGAATGGGATGCTGCATGGAGATGAATCTTGATCTTCTTCATCTCCCATCTCAATACAGCATCCCATTCATCTCGCAGCATCCTAACATATGTTTTTCTTAGAATTTATGAAAAATCGACTAAGTCCGAGATGCCTTTAAGTAGGGATGCTGTATTGAGATGGGAGATGAAGAAGATAAAGATTCATCTCCATGCAGCATCCCATTCATCTCGCAGCATCCTAACATATGAATTTCTTAGAATTTATGAAAAATCGACTAAGTCCGAGATGCCTTTAAGTAGGGATACTGTATTGAGATGGGAGATGTAGGAGATCAAGATTCATCTCCATGCAGCATCCCATTCATCTCCCAGCATCCTAACATATGTTTTTCTTAGAATTTATGAAAAATCGACTAAGTCCGAGATGCCTTTAAGTTGGGATGCTGTATTGAGATGGGAGATGTTGGAGATCAAGATTCATCTCCATGCAGCATCCCATTCATCTCCCAGCATCCTAACATATGAATTTCTAAGAATTTATGAAAAATCGACTAAGTCCGAGATGCTTTTAAGTAGGGATGCTGTATTAAGATGGGAGATGAAGAAGATCAAGATTCATCTCCATGCAGCATCCCATTCATCTCTCAGCATCCTAACATATGTTTTTCTTAGAATTTATGAAAAATCGACTAAGTCCGAGATGCCTTTAAGTAGGGATACTGTATTGAGATGGGAGATGTAGGAGATCAAGATTCATCTCCATGCAGCATCCCATTCATCTCCCAGCATCCTTACTTATGAATTTCTTAGAATTTATGAAAAATCGACTAAGTCCGAGATGCCTTTAAGTAGGGATGCTGTATTGAGATGGGAGATGTAGGAGATCAAGATTCATCTCCATGCAGCATCCCATTCATCTCGCAGCATCCTAACATATGAATTTCTATGAATTTATGAAAAATCGACTAAGTCCGAGATGCCTTTAAGTAGGGATGCTGTTTTGAGATGGGAGATGTAGGAGATCAAGATTCATCTCCATGCAGCATCCCATTCATCTCCCAGCATCCTTACATATGAATTTCTTAGAATTTATGAAAAATCGACTAAGTCCGAGATGGCTTTAAGTAGGGATGCTGTATTGAGATGGGAGATGTAGGAGATCAAGATTCATCTCCATGCAGCATCCCATTCATCTCGCAGCATCCTAACATATGAATTTCTATGAATTTATGAAAAATCGACTAAGTCCGAGATGCCTTTAAGTAGGGTTGCTGTTTTGAGATGGGAGATGTAGGAGATCAAGATTCATCTCCATGCAGCATCCCATTCATCTCCCAGCATCATAACATATGAATTTCTTAGAATTTATGAAAAATCGACTAAGTCCGAGATGGCTTTAAGTAGGGATGCTGTATTGAGATGGGAGATGTAGGAGATCAAGATTCATCTCCATGCAGCATCCCATTCATCTCCTTGCATCCTAATATATGAATTTCTATGAATTTATGAAAAATCGACTAAGTCCGAGATGCCTTTAAGTAGGGATGCTGTATTGGTATTGGAGATGTAGGAGATCAAGATTCATCTCCATGCAGCATCCCATTCATCTCGCAGCATCCTTACATATGTTTTTCTTAGAATTTATGAAAAATCAACTAAGTCCGAGATGCCTTTAAGTAGGGATGCTGTTTTAAGATGGAAGATGAAGAAGATCAAGATTCATCTCCATGCAGCATCCGATTCATCTCGCAGCATCCTAACATATGAATTTCTTAGAATTTATGAAAAATCGACTAAGTCCGAGATGCCTTTAAGTAGGGATGCTGTATTAAGATGGGAGATGAAGAAGATCAAGATTCATCTCCATGCAGCATTCCATTCATCTCGCAGCATCCTAACATATGTTTTTCTTAGAATTTATGAAAAATGGACTAAGTCCGAGATGCCTTTAAGTTTGGATGCTGTATTGAGATGGGAGATGATGAAGATCAAGATTCATCTCCATGCAGCATCCCATTCATCTCGCAGCATCCTAACATATGAATTTCTTAGAATTTATGAAAAACCGACTAAGTCCGAGATGCCTTTAAGTAGGGATGCTGTATTAAGATGGGAGATGAAGAAGATCAAGATTCATCTCCATGCAGCATCCCATTCATCTCGCAGAATCCTAACATATGAATTTCTATGAATTTATGAAAAATCGACTAAGTCCGAGATGCCTTTAAGTAGGGATGCTGTATTGATATGGGAGATGTAGGAGATCAAGATTCATCTCCATGCAGCATCCCATTTATCTCGCAGCATCCTAACATATGAATTTCTATGAATTTATGAAAAATCGACTAAGTCCGAGATGCCTTTAAGTAGGGATGCTGTATTGAGATGGGAGATGAAGAAGATCAAGATTCATCTCCATGCAGCATCCCATTCATCTCTCAGTATCCTAACATATGTTTTTCTTAGAATTTATGAAAAATCGACTAAGTCCGAGATGCCTTTAAGTAGGGATGCTGTATTGAGATGGGAGATGAAGAAGATCAAGATTCATCTCCATGCAGCATCCCATTCATCTCCCAGCATCCTAATATATGAATTTCTATGAATTTATGAAAAATCGACTAAGTCCGAGATGCCTTTAAGTAGGGATGCTGTATTGAGATGGGAGATGAAGAAGATCAAGATTCATCTCCATGCAGCATCCCATTCATCTCCCAGCATCCTAACATATGAATTTCTATGAATTTATGAAAAATCGATTTAGTCCGAGATGCCTTTAAGTAGGGATGCTGTATTGAGATGGGAGATCTAGAAGATCAAGATCCATCTCCATGCAGCATCCCATTCATCTCGCAGCATCCTTACATATGTTTTTCTTAGAATTTATGAAAAATCGACTAAGTCCGAGATGCCTTTAAGTAGGGATGCTGTATTGAGATGGGAGATGAAGAAGATCAAGATTCATCTCCATGCAGCATCCCCTTCATCTCGCAGCATCCTAACATATGTTTTTCTCAGAATTTATGAAAAATCGACTAAGTCCGAGATGCCTTTAAGTAGGGATGCTTTATTGAGATGGGAGATGTAGAAGATCAAGATTCATCTCCATGCAGCATCATATTCATCTCGCAGCATCCTAACATATGTTTTTCTTAGAATTTATGAAAAATCGACTAAGTCCGAGATGCCTTTAAGTAGGGATGCTGTAAAGAAATGAGAGATTAAGAAGATCAAGATTCATCTCCATGCAGCATCTCATTCATCTCGCAGCATCCTGACATATGTTTTTTTTTAGAATTTATGAAAAATCGACTAAGTCCGAGGAGCCTTTAAGTAGGGATGCTGTATTAAGATGGGAGATGTAGAAGATCAAGATTCATCTCCATGCAGCATCCAATTCATCTCGCAGCATCCTAACATATGAATTTCTATGAATTTATGAAAAATCGACTAAGTCCGAGATGCCTTTAAGTAGGGATGCTGTATTGAGATCAGAGATGTAGGAGATCAAGATTCATCTCCATGCAGCATCCCATTCATCTCGCAGCATCCTAACATATGAATTTCTTAGAATTTATGAAAAATCGACTAAGTCCGAGATGCCTTTAAGTAGGGATGCTGTATTGAGATGGGAGATGTAGGAGATCAAGATACATCTCCATGCAACATCCCATTCATCTCGCAGCATCCTAACATATGTTTTTCTTAGAATTTATGAAAAATCGACAAAGTCCGAGATGCCCTTAAGTAGGGATGCTGTATTAAGATGGGAGATGAAGAAGATCAAGATTCATCTCTATGCAGCATCCCATTCATCTCCCAGCATCCTAGCATATGAATTTCTATGAATTTATGAAAAATCGACTAAGTCCGAGATGCCTTTAAGTAGGGATGCTGTATTGAGGAGGGAGATGAATAAGATCAAGATTCATCTCCATGCAGCATCTCATTCATCTCGCAGCTTCCTAACATATCAATTTCTATGAATTCATGAAAAATCGACTAAGTCCGAGATGCCTTTAAGTAGGGATGCTGAATTAAGATGGGAGATGAAGAAGATCAAGATTCATCTCAATGCAGCATCCCATTCATCTCGCAGCATCCTAACATATGTTTTTCTTGGAATTTATGAAAAATCGACTAAGTCCAAGATGCCTTAAAGTAGGGATGCTGTATCAAGATGGGAGATGAAGAAGATCAAGATTCATCTCCATGCAGCATCTAATTCATCTCGCAGCATCCT
>NW_026525181.1:0-7500 GCF_943734705.1 Anopheles coustani
TGTGTCAGAGGACCATGGATGCGTTCACAACCCCAATTGGGGTACATCGGGAATGATTTTGTGGAACCGATGTGCCCGGCACACACTAAGTTTTGTTGCAAGTTAATAGTGTGCCATGTCCGGGGGGGTTGTGATTAAACTCTGGTGAATTGCGTACTGTGGTGATTGGGGTATGAAAGCCCCGCAGTTGCAATGATCGGACGCGCCTAGCGTGTCCTTTAGTTGATGGTAGGGAAATGAAGGCCCTTGTCAGCTCACCTAAGTATTCATGGAAGTTTGGCATAAGGTCGCTGTGGTAGGGGTATGAAGGCCCCGTCAGCGCATGCACAATCGGGCGCACGTGCGCTTAGCGGAGTCGAATGCCGCTCAAGTGCCTGTCCGGTGCATCGGGTGTGTGTGATACGAGGGCAATGAGGTTCGCACGGGGGCTCGCCTCCCGTGTGCTACCGGACTTGACAACATATAGAACGTGGTGTTTGCTCCTCCGGGTGCAATGGGACAATGAACATTCGAACGCAAAGTCGGAATTCTGGTTGATCCTACCAGTAATATACGCTCGTCTCAAAGGTTAAGCCATGCATGTCTAAGTACAAACAGATTTAATGTGAAACCGCATAAGGCTCAGTATAACAGCTATAATTTACGAGATCATCAACCTAGTTACTTGGATAACTGTGGAAAATCTAGAGCTAATACATGCAACATGCCAGGACCCTCGCGGGAACTGGTGCACTTATTAGTCAAACCAATCGCGGGTTCTCCGTGTCATTGAGTTGAAGTCTGGATAATGATGCTGATCGTATGGTCTCGCACCGACGACAGATCTCGCAAATATCTGCCCTATCAACTATGGATGGTAGTATAGAGGACTACCATGGTTGCAACGGGTAACGGGGAATCAGGGTTCGATTCCGGAGAGGGAGCCTGAGAAATGGCTACCACATCCAAGGAAGGCAGCAGGCGCGTAAATTACCCAATCCGGGACGGGGAGGTAGTGACGAGAAATAACAATATGAAACTCTTTAATGATGTTTCATAATTGGAATGAGTAGAGCATAAATCCTTCTACGAGGATCAAGTGGAGGGCAAGTCTGGTGCCAGCAGCCGCGGTAATTCCAGCTCCACTAGCGTATATTAAAATTGTTGCGGTTAAAACGTTCGAAGTTGATACTTGTCCAACACAGTCCGGCTCCGCCGACCCGGTCAACCCGTGGTCGGTGGGCCAAGTCGGAATCTGGTTGCGACTCAATGGTGTGGTAGGGCACCAAGTCTGTGTCATGGTGTGCCCTTCAACGGGTGCAAGTGTAACATAGAGCTCGACCGCTCACGTTTACCTTGAACAAATTAGAGTGCTTAAAGCAGGGTGCCCAAACGCCCTAGAATAATCTTGCATGGAATAATGGAATACGACCTTGGTCTAATCTTTCATTGGTTTGTACTCAGACCGGAGGTAATGATTAACAGAAGTAGTTGGGGACACTAGTATTACGGCGCGAGAGGTGA
Source organism: Anopheles coustani (assembly GCF_943734705.1). Taxonomy (NCBI): domain Eukaryota; kingdom Metazoa; phylum Arthropoda; class Insecta; order Diptera; family Culicidae; genus Anopheles; species Anopheles coustani. The sequence goes on from NW_026525181.1 coordinate 1,504, forward strand.
AATTCGTAGACCGTCGTAAGACTAACTAAAGCGAAGGCATTTGTCAAGGATGCTTTCTTTAATCAAGAACGAAAGTTAGAGGATCGAGGCGATTAGATACCGCCCTAGTTCTAACCGTAAACGATGCCAACTAGCAATTGGGAGACGCTACAACCAGGTGCTCTCAGTAGCTTCCGGGAAACCAAAGTCAGGTTCCGGGGGAAGTATGGTTGCAAAGTTGAAACTTAAAGGAATTGACGGAAGGGCACCACAATGAAATGAGCTTGCGGTTCAATTTGACTCAACACGGGAAAACTTACCAGGTCCGAACTTATGGAGGTGAGACAGATTAATAGCTCTTTCTCAAATTTAAGGGTAGTGGTGCATGGCCGTTCTTAGTTCGTGGATTGATTTGTCTGGTTAATTCCGATAACGAACGTGACTCACATATGCTAACTAGAACGCAGTCAGCGTTAATGCGTCGATGCCGATTGGAACGGGTTAGGACCTTTCGGTGGAGTATGACCTGACACCTTCGCTGTTCGTGTGCGCAAGTGCACTTACGGTACGCTGCTTAGCAGGACAATTTGTGTTTAGCAAAATGAGATCGAGCGATAACAGGTCCGTGATGCCCTTAGATGTTCTGGGCTACACGCGTGCTACAATGTGGGTAGCAGCGTGTCTCCTATTCCGAGAGGAACGGGAAATCACTCAAATACTCACTTAGTAGGGATTATGGATTGCAATGGTCCATATGAACTCGGAACTTCTAGTAAGTGCTGGTCATCAGCCAGCGTTGAATACGTCCCTGCCCTTTGTACACACCGCCCGTCGCTACTACCGATGGATTATTTAGTGAGGTCTTTGGAGATGATCGTTCGCTGGATCCTCGTGAACCGCGTCTGCTTTATCGAAGTTGACCGAACTTGATGATTTAGAGGAAGTAAAAGTCGTAACAAGGTTTCCGTAGGTGAACCTGCGGAAGGATCATTAGTGGCCAAGTGATCCTTCCAGAAGTCCGAACCTGCGGGTTGAGACTTCGGCACAAGTTGCCATATGATAATTGACGAAACACTATAGAAGTCCGAACCTGCGGGTTGAGACTCAGGCACAAGTTGCCATATGAAAGTTGACGAAACACTAACAAGTCCGAACCTGCGGGTTGAGACTTAGGCACACGTTGCCTTATACATGACTTCGAACAAATACACAAGTCCGAACCTGCGGGTTGAGACTTAGGCACAAGTTGCCTTATACATGACTTCGAACAAATACACAAGTCCGAACCTGCGGTTGAGACTTAGGCACAAGTTGCCATATGAAAGTTGACGAAACACTAACAAGTCCGAACCTGCGGGTTGAGACTTAGGCACACGTTGCCTTATACATGACTTCGAACAAATACACAAGTCCGAACCTGCGGGTTGAGACTTAGGCACAAGTTGCCTTATACATACATTGGCCAAATAAACAGAAGTCCGAACCTGCGGGTTGAGACTTAGGCACAAGTTGCCATATTATATTCGATCAAACACTAAGTAGTCCGAACCTGCGGGTTGAGACTCAAGACCGTAACAAGATGTCACTATACAAGTCCGAACCTAAGGGTTGAGACTTAATGCGATCTAGATACCAAGTTGACATCCAATACCTGTTGAGCAAAACCAAAGATTCCCTGTTCTCGAATGATTACACTATATAACAGGGAATCATGAAGAAATCAAGCAAGCGTGAAACAAAGTCATCACTTGGGCATGCTCGATAGCCAACCACATGACCTTAACCTAAGAGAGCATGCAAACCACATGATACCTATAAACGATTAACCCGCCCTAGTTCAATCGTTCACCAAGTGATGACTTCAGTATGGCTAAGAGAAAAACTTTTAAATGGGAAAAACTCTAAGTCCGAACCTCCGGGTTGAGACTTCCGCGTCGGAGGTGGGCGCACCTCCTATCCGAAAGATGATGAATCAGGGGTGTTCGGTCAGCAATGGTCGGATGCCCCGTCGTAGTCCAACTATGACAATCAAAGTCAAGACCTCCGGGTTGAGACTTTCCGCGAGTACAAGCATAAAGGAACACGGACCAAGCCGTACCGAGAGAATCGGTACTAGAGCCCTCGTGGTTCTACATTGAGAGAGCCCTCGTGGTTCTCATTAGGGGCTTTATGCAAGTCGTACTCAATACTGTGGTGTGAAGTATAAAGTATAGTCCTCGCCTGGTCCACGCTGCTTCGGCGGTCCTGGGTAAGATAGTTAATTCTAGCTTGCCCTATAGTGGAATGAGGACACTTAATGCTTCGTCTTTTAGCGGCGGCTAGACTCCTCCTCACGGGGAACGAGTTGACGCGCACAGCGGCGGCTTACGCACTATGGCAATCATGGATGCCTGAAGATTCCGTGAAGTTCTCCCCTGGTCCACGCTGCCTCGGCAGTCCTGGGTAAAATGGAATATTTCCAGCTTGCCCTATAGTGGAAGAGGACTATCCAACAATACAAAGTCAAGACCTCCGGGTTGAGACTTTCCGCGTCGGTGGTGTCGCGCACCGCCTATCCGAAAGATGGTGTAACAGGGGTGTTCGATCAGCAATGGTCGGATGCCCCGTCATAGTCCAACTATGACAACCAAAGTCAAGACCTCCGGGTTGAGACTTTCCGCGTCCGGAGGTACGCGTACCGCCTACCCGAAAGATGGTGTGCTTCTGGGGTATTCGATGAGTCGGATACCCCGTCGTAGTCCAACTATGACAATCAAAGTCAAGACCTCCGGGTTGAGACTTCCGCGTCCGGAGGTACGCGTACCGCCTACCCGAAAGATGGTGTGCTTCTGGGGTATTCGATGAGTCGGATACCCCGTCGTAGTCCAACTATGACAATCAAAGTCAAGACCCTCCGGGTTGAGACTTCCGCGTCCGGAGGTACGCGTACCGCCTACCCGAAAGATGGTGAATCAGGGGTGTTCGATCAGCAATGGTCGGATGCCCCGTCGTAGTCCAACTATGACAATCAAAGTCAAGACCTCCGGGTTGAGACTTTCTAAGAGTACAAGCATAAAGGAACACGGACCAAGCCGTACCGAGAGAATCGGTACTAGAGCCCTTGTGGTTCTACATTGAGAGAGCCCTCGTGGTTCTCATTAGGGGCTTTATGCAAGAAGTACTCAATACTGTGGTGTGAAGTATAAAGTATAGAGTCCTCCACTGGTCCACGCTGCTCCGGCGGTCCTGGGTAAGATAGTTCATTCTAGCTTGCCCTATGTGGAAGAGGACTCAATACCCTACCTGTTGAGCTTGAAACAAAGTCATCACTTGGGCATGCTCATATTGCCATACACAATTACATTATATTCGAATGAGCATGCAAGCGACCCTATATAGACCGAACCAAAACGATAGATACCGCCGTAGTTCACCCCCACCAAGTGATGACTTCAGTATGGCTAGTGTGTGAAGTATAAAGTATAGTCCTCCCCTGGTCCACACTGCTTCGGCGGTCCTGGGTAAGATAGTTAGTTCTAGCTTGCCCTATGTGGAAGAGGACACAATACTTAATACTTAGAGTACAAGCATAAAGGAACACGGACCAAGCCGTACCGAGAGAATCGGTACTAGAGCCCTCGTGGTTCTACATTGAGAGAGCCCTCGTGGTTCTCATTAGGGGCTTTATGCAAGTCGTACTCAATACTGTGGTGTGAAGTATAAAGTATAGAGTCCTCCACTGGTCCACGCTGCTCCGGCGGTCCTGGGTAAGATAGTTCATTCTAGCTTGCCCTATGTGGAAGAGGACTCAATACCCTACCTGTTGAGCTTGAAACAAAGTCATCACTTGGGCATGCTCATATTGCCATACAATATTCCATTATCTACTAATGAGCATGCAGCTATATGATTATAACCTGTAAACGATTACCCCGCCGTAGTTCAGCGCTTCAACCAAGTGATGACTTCAGTATGGCTAGTGTGTGAAGTATAAAGTATAGTCCTCCCCTGGTCCACACTGCTTCGGCGGTCCTGGGTAAGATAGTTAGTTCTAGCTTGCCCTATGTGGAAGAGGACACCATACTTAATACTGTGGTGTAATGAACAAAGTATAGTCCTCCACTGGTCCACGCTGCTTTGCAGTCCTGGGTAAGATAGTTAGTTCTAGCTTGCCCTATGTGGAAGAGGGCATACAAGACAAAGTATAGTTCTCCCCTGGTCCACGCTGCTCCGGCGGTCCTGGGTAAGATAGTTAATTCTAGCTTGCCCTATGTGGAAGAGGACTCAATACCCTACCTGTTGAGCTTGAAACAAAGTCATCACTTGGGCATGCTCTATAGCCAATCACATGACATTAACCTAAGAGAGCATGCAGCGTATTATCCCAATGCAAAGTAAACGATAGACTCGCCCTAGTTCAGTGCTTCAACCAAGTGATGACTTCAATTTGGCTAGTGTGTGAAGTATAAAGTATAGTCCTCCCCTGGTCCACACTGCTTCGGCGGTCCTGGGTAAGATAGTTAATTCTAGCTTGCCCTATGTGGAAGAGGACACCATACTTAATACTGTGGTGTAATGAACAAAGTATAGTCCTCCACTGGTCCACGCTGCTCCGGCGGTCCTGGGTAAGATAGTTCATTCTAGCTTGCCCTATGTGGAAGAGGGCATACAAGACAAAGTATAGTTCTCCCCTGGTCCACGCTGCTTCGGCGGTCCTGGGTAAGATAGTTAATTCTAGCTTGCCCTATGTGGAAGAGAGCATACATGAACCAAGAACGAAGGTTATGATCGAGGAATGATTCGACAACTAACCGATGGTATGAAATGTGAAGAATTCAAGCAAGCACACAATCAAGTCATCACTTGGGCATGCTCGATAGCCAACCCTATGACATTAACCTAGTAGAGCATGCGAAAACCAATATATATGTAAACGATGCCCCTCCCTAGTTCAGCGCTTCAACCAAGTGATGACTTCAGAATGGCTAAATCAAATCGGTTCAAAACATACCATCGGTACCCTATTGAAACACACAAGTCGATATCAAACCTCATGATTGTGTAGTCCTCCACTGGTCCACACTGCTCCGGCGGTCCTGGGTAAGATAGTTCATTCTAGCTTGCCCTATGTGGAAGAGGGCACATTACTCAATACTGTGGTGTTATGAACAAAGTATAGTCCTCCACTGGTCCACGCTGCTTCGGCGGTCCTGGGTAAGATAGTTAGTTCTAGCTTGCCCTATGTGGAAGAGGGCATACAAGACAAAGTATAGTTCTCCCCTGGTCCACGCTGCTTCGGCGGTCCTGGGTAAGATAGTTAATTCTAGCTTGCCCTATGTGGAAGAGAGCATACATGAACCAAGAACGAAGGTTATGATCGAGGAATGATTCGACAACTAACCGATGGTATGAAATGTGAAGAATTCAAGCAAGCACACAATCAAGTCATCACTTGGGCATGCTCGATAGCCAACCTCATGACATTAACCTAGTAGAGCATGCGAAAACCAATATATATGTAAACGATGCCTCCCTAGTTCAGCGCTTCAACCAAGTGATGACTTCAGAATGGCTAAATCAAATCGGTTCAAACCATACCATCGGTATCCTATTGAAACACACAAGTCGATATCAAACCTCATGATTGTGTAGTCCTCCACTGGTCCACACTGCTCCGGCGGTCCTGGGTAAGATAGTTCATTCTAGCTTGCCCTATGTGGAAGAGGGCACATTACTCAATACTGTGGTGTTATGAACAAAGTATAGTCCTCCACTGGTCCACGCTGCTTCGGCGGTCCTGGGTAAGATAGTTAGTTCTAGCTTGCCCTATGTGGAAGAGGGCATACAAGACAAAGTATAGTTCTCCCCTGGTCCACGCTGCTTCGGCGGTCCTGGGTAAGATAGTTAATTCTAGCTTGCCCTATGTGGAAGAGAGCATACATGAACCAAGAACGAAGGTTATGATCGAGGAATGATTCGACAACTAACCGATGGTATGAAATGTGAAGAATTCAAGCAAGCACACAATCAAGTTATCAC
>NW_026525181.1:15000-57500 GCF_943734705.1 Anopheles coustani
ATGTACTTCGGGTGTCACCTGTTGTCCGAGACCACTTGCATGGTCAACGGTTGAGGTGGTGATGGCGGGTCGGTGCTGTAGGGTGCCGGCCTGTTGGCTGCCTTGGCCGGGTTGGTTGGTTAACACTTGATTGAGCTTGCACCCGAGGGTAATGGCACTTGAAGGTGGGTACCGGCTGGCTGACCTGGTGTGATGGTTGGTTGGTGAACACTTGGCGGTACTTGCACTTGGCTGTGCTTGGACTTGAAGGTGGGATCCGGCTGGCCTAGGCCATTGGTGGTTGGTTGGTGGGTTAGCCCTTAGCTGGGCTGGCTGGCTGGCTGGCCATCGGTGGTGTGGTGTGGTGTGTTGGGCGGTTGGTGAACACTTGGCGGTACTAGCACTTGGCTGTGCTTGGACTTGAAGGTGGGATCCGGCTGGCCTAGGCCATTGGTGGTTGGTTGGTGGGTTAGCCCTTAGCTGGGCTGGCTGGCTGGCTGGCCATCGGTGGTGTGGTGTGGTGTGGTGTGTGGAGTCGAGCATCGCGCGCCGTTGCCTTCTTCGGAGTGTTGTGGGTACGCTAGTGCTTGCAGTGCAAAGAGGTTGGTGATGGAGTGACATTGCCTTCACCATGGAGTTGCGGGTACTTAGGTACTTGCAAGGAGATGGTGGTATGGTGGTGTTGCGTGTGTGGTGTTCGATTAGAAAGATATAATTTCTAAGTCCGGATTAGTGCTGTCAGTGGGGCCGCCGCTAACAGGTCCTGCACGGCCACCGTGGGGCTTGACTTGGCGCTATTCCGGACTTGGGGCGATCACGATGTCCCCGTGCGGGACTTAGAAGATGGAAGAACACAAGTACCCTTATCCCATGACTTGTGAGCGATTGGCATACGTTACCACATGAAGAGAAAAATTGGCTAAGTCCCGGATCCATATTATTTGAACAGAAAAATCGGCTAAGTCCCGGATCCATATTATATGAAGGGAAAAATCGGCTAAGTCCCGGATCCATATTATATGAAGAGAAAAATCGGCTAAGTCCAGGATCTATATATAATAACCTAATAATTGGCTAAGTCCAGGATCCATATTATATGAAGAGAAAAATCGGCTAAGTCCAGGATCCATATATAATAACCTAATAATCGGCTAAGTCCAGGATCCATATTATATGAAGCGAAAAATCGGCTAAGTCCAGGATCCATATATAATAACCTAATAATCGGCTAAGTCCAGGATCCATATAATATGAAGAGAAAAATCGGCTAAGTCCCAGATTGGGTCTGTCAGACATACACTTTCAAGTTACCACACAAGCAAGCAAGTTGGCCTATTGATGGATCCATATGATATGAAGAGAAAAATCGGCTAAGTCCGAGATTGGGTCTGTCAGAATTACACTTCCAAGTTACCACACAAGCAAACAGGATGGCCTAGTGATGGATCCATATAATATGAAGAGAAAAATCGGCTAAGTCCGAGATTGGGTCTGTCAGAAATACACTTCCAAGTTACCACGCAAGCAAGCAAGATGGCCTAGTGATGGATCCATATAATATGAAGAGAAAAATCGGCTAAGTCCGAGATTGGGTCTGTCGGAAATACACTATCAAGTTACCACACAAGCAAGCAAGATGGCCTAATGATGGATCCATATGATATGAAGAGAAAAATCGGCTAAGTCCAGGATCCATATAATATGAAGAGAAAAATCGGCTAAGTCCCAGATTGGGTCTGTCAGAAATACACTTCCAAGTTACCACACAAGCAAGCAAGATGGCCTAGTGATGGATCCATATGATATGAAGAGAAAAATCGGCTAAGTCCAGGATCCATATAATATGAAGAGAAAAATCGGCTAAGTCCCAGATTGGGTCTGTCAGAAATACACTATCAAGTTACCACACAAGCAAGCAAGATGGCCTAGTGATGGATCCATATGATATGAAGAGAAAAATCGGCTAAGTCCAGGATCCATATAATATGAAGAGAAAAATCGGCTAAGTCCCAGATTGGGTCTGTCAGAAATACACTTCCAAGTTACCACACAAGCAAGCAAGATGGCCTAGTGATGGATCCATATGATATGAAGAGAAAAATCGGCTACGTCCAGGATCCATATAATATGAAGAGAAAAATCGGCTAAGTCCCAGATTGGGTCTGTCAGAAATACACTTCCAAGTTACCACACAAGCAAGCAAGATGGCCTAGTGATGGATCCATATGATATGAAGAGAAAAATCGGCTAAGTCCAGGATCCATATAATATGAAGAGAAAAATCGGCTAAGTCCCAGATTGGGTCTGTCAGAAATACACTTCCAAGTTACCACACAAGCAAGCAAGATGGCCTAGTGATGGATCCATATGATATGAAGAGAAAAATCGGCTAAGTCCCAGATTGGGTCTGTCAGACATACACTATCAAGTTACCACACAAGCAAGCAAGATGGCCTAGTGATGGATCCATATGATATGAAGAGAAAAATCGGCTAAGTCCCAGATTGGGTCTGTCAGAAATACACTTCCAAGTTACCACATGAGCAAGCAAGATGGCCTAGTGATGGATCCATATGATATGAAGAGAAAAATCGGCTAAGTCCGAGATTGGGTCTGTCAGACATACACTTCCAAGTTACCACACAAGCAAGCAAGTTACCACATGAAGAGAAAGCCGGCAAAGTCCGGGAATGTTACCACATGAACTGGAAAATGGGCAAAAACCTACCTTCACAGGGAACGTGAATAACTAAGGCTGTAGACATTGGATCGACAAGCCAAAGACTGATATGGAAAGGAAATGAGTAGTACTAGCTTTCCTGAGAGTTGCAGAGCTTAGACTGCATATGAACGGAAGATATTAAGCGTCAAAGTCAGAAAAGTTGCCCGAAGGAACACAAGTTCCAACTTAGAGCATGAATACCGCCTAGACGGTAGGAGGTACGGCCAGGCTGAGGAATAAGAAAATGTTGGCCAACATGTTCCCTAACTATCCCCCGAAGACCGCAAAGCAATCCAACATCAACCAAGAAAGTTATAGCCCGATCAAGGAAACACCTACTTTGCACCGATTTTGCACCAAATACATGTACCAAGCACCTTCGGTTGCATACCTGCAGGGGCTTACCATAGTAGGCCATGGAAGACCGATATACCGAACATAATCACTTTCTATCTCCTCGGGTGTTGGAGGTAGCGCTTTGCGGTACAAGAACGAAAGTTAGACCATATCTTGGTGCATCTTTTTGCCCAAAAACACAAGACCCTATCTACCAAGGCAAGAAAGTTGTGTGGGGACAAAATGTCCAAAAGTGCCCAAAGTGGCACACTTGAACCATATATTCGAGAAAAACACAAGTGTGGGCCCGAGCTAGCAAGTTGAAATGTTCTGACCGTCAGTAGCCCTAGTTGAGGTGCACTTATCATTATATGAGGCCAACGTGCCAGCTAGTCTCTAAAGGGGCGATATGGGTGTTCCAAGGTTTGTACCCAATTGAGGAAAAAACAGGGTAAGGTACGGTGTACCGCGAATAACTCGGGCTATAGATGTCCGATCGATGAGTTTGGCATATGTATGGAAAGGTCTCGACGAGACCTAACTACCCTGAAAGTATGAAGGCAAAGACTTGAATGACCGGGAAGTAATTAAGTGCACAAGTGGTAAAGTTGCACCAAAGTCCATGTTACCCGAAGTGGTACATGAACACCCAATATTCGACCAAAACACAAGTTTAGAGACGAGCTAGCGAGCTACATTGTTCAGACCGTCAGTAGCCCGCATCAAGACACGCATTTCATTATATTGAGCCTAGCCGCTAGCTCGACTCGAAGTCGGTCATATGGTTGGTTGATGGTTTGGACCGACCACGTGGTGTACCAAGGTTATGTACCTTTCATGAATTAAAACTCTGGCTGTATGGCACTGAGCGACAAGCTAAGGTGTGATTTGGAATAGTCTTGAGTGGGACTATTTAGGAAAAATGCGAACAAAAAATCACAAAGTCCTTGGGCGAAGCTATTAGCGAAACATAGAGCAAATTGGTACCAAAAACTATGGAAATGGGACTTGAGTCAAAAATAACCGCAAGTTGGAGAAGAGATAGCAAGCTTGCGTAGAACAATTATATTTGGTGCATGGTATCACCAACAAAAAAGTATATGGGGCCAAGGTGCTGGCTGGCCTCCAAAGTGGAGATATGGGCGATCCAAAGTTTGTACCCAAGTACGAACAAGTATGGAAAAAACAGGGTAAGGTACCAAGTACCATTAATAACTTCGGCTGTAGATGGCCGAGCGAGGCAAACGGCTCACCGTTGGAAAGGTCTTGGGGAGACCTATCTACCCTGAAAGTTTCATGAGGCTGAGTTGAAATACCACGGAGATATTAGGTGATGATGGTCCAATTCGGGGACCAAGTCGCAGGAAATGGCACTTGACCAAAATCACCCTTGGAAGGTGAATACCGGCTTACCGGTAAGAGATAGCGACTTGGCGTAGAATATTCATAAGTTGGGCGTGTAGAGACGCAACTTTTATTATATGGGGCCAACCCGGTCAGGGTGCTCCAAGTCGGTCGTTTGGTCGGTTTATGGTTTGGGCCGACCACGTGGTGTACCAAGTTGAGGTACCTTTCATGAATTATAACTCGGTCAGTTTGCCACCGAGCGACAAGCTGCGGTGTGTTTTGGAATGGTCTTGAGTGGGACTATCAAGGAAAAATACCAATCGAAAATCAGCTTGTCCATGGCCGAAGCTATTAGTGAAACATATAGCAAAATGGGTCCAAAAACGAATGAAATGGGACTTGGACCAAGAATAACGGCAAGTTGGAGAAGAGATAGCAAGTTGACGTAGAACATTTATATTTTGGGCATAGTATGACCAACAAAAAAGTATTTGGGGCCAAGGTGCTGGCTGGCCTCCAAAGTGGAGATATGGGCGATACAAAGTTTGTACCCAAGTACGAACAAGTATGGAAAAAACAGGGTAAGGTACCAAGTACCATTAATAACTTCGGCTGTATATGGCCGAGCGAGGCAAACGGCTCACCGTTGGAAAGGTCTCGGGGAGACCTATCTACCCTGAAAGTTTCATGAGGCTGAGTTGAAAGACCACGGAGATATTAGGTGATGATGGTCGTATTCGGGGACCAAGTCGCAGGAAATGGCACTTGACCAAAATCCCCCTTGGAAGGTGAATACCGGCTTACCGGTAAGAGATAGCGACTTGGCGTAGAATATTCATAAGTTGGGCGTGTAGAGACGCAACTTTCATTATATGGGGCCAACCCGGTCAGGGTGCTCCAAGTCGGTCGTTTGGTCGGTTTATGGTTTGGGCCGACCACGTGGTGTACCAAGTTGAGGTACCTTTCATGAATTATAACTCGGTCAGTTTGCCACCGAGCGACAAGCTGCGGTGTGTTTTGGAATGGTCTTGAGTGGGACTATCAAGGAAAAATACAAATAGAAAATCAGCTTGTCCATGGCCGAAGCTATTAGTGATACATATAGCAAAATGGGTCCAAAAACGAATGAAATGGGACTTGGACCAAGAATAACGGCAAGTTGGAGAAGAGATAGCAAGTTGGCGTAGAACAATTATATTTGGTGCATGGTATGACCAACAAAAAAGTATATGAGGCCAAGATGCTGGCTGGCCTCCAAAGTGGAGATATGGGCGATCCAAAGTTTGTACCCAAGTATGGCAAAAACTGGTAGAGGTACCTTTCATGAATTACTGCTCAGGCTGTATGGCACTTAGCGGGACGCTTGGCTCTGGTATGGAATAGTCTTGAGTGGGACTATCAAGGAAAAATACGAACAAAAAATCACCATGTCCACGGACGAAGGTATTAGCGAAACTTAGAGCGAAATTGCGACCAAGTCGCTGGAAATGGCCCTTGGACCAAGTATACCGTCAAGGCGGTACGAGATAGCGAGTTGACGTGGAATATTTATAAGTTTGCCTCCACGAGACGAAAGTTTAGTTATATGGGGCCAACCCGCTCAGGGTTGTCCAAGTCGGTGATATGGCTGATCGAAATTTTCGACCAAGTACTGAGAAAACAGGGTAAGGTACCGTGTACCTCGAATAACTTTGGCTGTAGATGTCCGAGCGAGGCAAACGGCATAGCGTTGGAAAGGTCTTGAGGTGTTCTAGGCACCCTGAAAGTTTGAAAAGGCTATCTGGAAAACTCGTGGAGATATCAGAGAAACATTGGGCCCAAAAGATACCAAGTCGCAGGAAATGGGCCCTCCAAGAACACCCTAAAATCCCAATTACGGCTAAGTTGCAGGCCAGCTAGCGAAGTGAAATGTTCTAGGCATAACTAGAACACGTTAATGCGCAACTTTTTGAATCAGAACTTTTTTCGATATCTGGCCCCCAAAGGGGGGATATGGGCGATCAAAGGATTTTTCCAAGTTTCGGTACTTTTTACGGTATCGCTCATAGCTCCGGCTGTATGCAAGCAAATGACAATCTAAGACATGATTTGGAAAGGTATTGAGCAGTACTAACTTACGTTAGAACACAGCGAAGCGCTATCGGTTCATGGCAAGGCCGATATAAGCAGTCAAAGATGAAAAATGTTGACAAAATGAACAAAAATTACCTTGGTACGCGAATAGCGGCCAGGGATGAAGAGGTACGAAGGTGGTGTAGAACAATTATAATTAGGGCTTGGTACGCTCTAAAAGTTTGCCGAAGACTGCAAAGCGCTCAGACCCATAGAAAGTGGCCATTTGGGCCGAACAGTGCGTGCAAAGAGGTGAAAATGCAAAAATTGCACTTTGGGGGGCGATTTGCGGGGGGAAGGAGGGGTCGGAGGGCAAAATGTCCATTGACCAAAAAGTCTTATCTCGTCAAGATCTACAACATTGCCGAAGACCGCAAAGCGCTAGCTCGCAATCGAAAAATCGAGAATTTGAAAATTTTCTAAGTCTTTGGCTCCCTAAGGAAAAGTTTCAAAAATCACGTTTGTCCCCAATTTTGTAGGGGAAGGAGTCGGTTCCGGGGCATGGTGTCTTCGGCAAAAAGTCTTATCTTTTTGCGTACTTTCGAATAGTTCAATAAAAATTTTTGACCCAAAATTTGTTCGGCGGACCCCTAGGTCGAAAAACCCGAAAAAATCCCAAAAAAGTCGAAAATGTCGAAAAATGAGAAAACCTCATATTCGGACTCTACACGAGCCCCAGATATTGAAAAGTGAAATCCGCGGTCGATTTGGACCAAAAAATTGACCTAGGCAAAGTTGTATGGAGGTAGGGACCCCTGAGAAAAAAGTTTGGTCCCGAGGCTCCTTGGACCACCAAGTCCCTAGGTCGGACCAAAATCGGAAAAAATCCGACCGAAGTCGAAAGTGTCGAAAATTTTAAAAAACCCCTTTTGGGGCCCTATGGCCTCCCTAGATAATGAAAAGTGAGGTCCGCGGCCGATCCGGAAGAAAAACTTGACCTAGGCAAACTTGTATGACGGTGGGGACCCAAAAAAATTTCGATGAGTGTAGTTTAGACAGGCCGGAAAATGTATCGGTGGTCCGTATCAAGGGACGTCTTTTAGTTCCATGGGGTGGTGGTCGTCGAACAAAGTCGCCTAGGTCGACCACCAGAAAGACCAGTCGTGTTGTAATGGATGTTTTGACCACTTTACTAGGGAAACCTAGTAGGTCGAAGCAAATTTGGGGTTCGAGATGAGTTGGTGAAAGTTGGTCCAACCTAGGTGTGCTTGGTGGAGGTTGACCATGAAAGTAGAGCATGATGGGAATGACCATAACTTTGGTTCTAGATGTCGGATCGATACACTTTCGGCAGTTTTGGAAAGGTGAAGGCCTGCTCTAGCTATGTTTCCTACCAAGCTGAGCGCCTACTAGTGACCCGGAGGAGGTATTAAGGGTCAAAGGCAAAAAGGGGTACCCTAAAGTGCATGTGACCAAGAAAATGGGAAAAACGGTATCGCCTATAGCTCAGGCTGTATGGCTCGGATCGGAAAGCTTGGATATGCGTTGGAAAGGTCTTGACGAGCGCTAGCTATGTGTCCTACCAAGCGAAGCGCTAGGTGTTGAGCAAGTCGGTCATATTAGAGGGCAAAGGTGAAAAATGGTGGTTTAGAGGCGAAAATTCACCTTATGATCGAAAATAGCGGGCGAACGATAAGAGCTACGAACACGGCGTAGAACAATCATAAGTACGTTACCACAAGAACTAACTTTGGCCAATATAGAGCGAGAAGATCGGAGGTAGCCATCAGGGTGATATGGCTGGTTCAAAGTTGGACCAAAACGAGACTTGAGAAATGGGTTGAAACACGGTATCGCGAATAACTCAGGCTGTATGGAACGGATCGACAAGCTAAGATCAGTGTTGGAAAGGTCGAACCAAGCGCTAACTATAATCCCAAACAACCGAAGCGCTAAGTGTTGAGCAAAACTGAGTTATTAAGCGACAAAGTCGAAAAATAATACCAAAATGGCCAAAAATCACACAAGACCAAGAATACCGAGCAGGCGGTAAGAGATAGCGGGATGACGTAGAATACTTATAAGTTTGCCTCTACAAGACCTAAAAGTCGGCCATAGACAGCAAGAAGATCGGACCACTCTGGAAGGGTGATACGAGTGGTCAAAAATTGGCAAAAATGAAACATGGCTAAAATGGATTTGACTTGTGCACCATGTAGCTCCGGCTATATGGCATGGATTGTAAAGCTAGGATATGTTTTGGAAAGGTAACACCCAGCGCTAGATACGACTAGAAGAAAGCAAAGCGCTAACTAGCATGATTTGGAAGTTATTAAGCGTCAAAGTCGAAAAATGTTACCAAAATTGAAACTCGAGTACATTGGGCCAAAAAGTACAAGTTGTGAAAATTGGACTTACGAGTAAAATACCGAGCAGGCGGTAAGAGATAGAGACTTGGTGTAGAATAATTATAAGTTGGGCATGTTATAACCTATATTTGACCCGAACATAGTGTCGAGATCGGTGGTACCCAAAAGGGTGGTACAGGTGTTAGATGGTTTTCCCAGAGCATAAGCTCCACATGATATGGAAAACGGGAAACATCATAACTTCGGCTGTATGGCATGGAATGGAACGAACAAGGTATCGATGGAAAGAGAAAAGGTAGCGCTAACTATAATTTCTACCAAGCAAAGCGCTAGCATGTGACCGTTCGGGTGTTATTGTGAGTCAAAGTCAGAAATTGTTACCACGAGAGGCGAAAATCCGACTAAGTCCATGAATACCGGGCTGGCGGTAAGAGATACGGCTTGGCCGTAGAACATTTATAAGTTGGCCAATACAAGACCTAAGTTTCGTCCATAGACGACAAGAAGATCGAAGATACGTGAAGGTGAGATATGGGCGTCCCAAAGTGGGCCTTTGAAAAAGTGACAAACTTCCCTTATAACAGCATACACCAAATATCTCTGGCTCTATGGCACCGAATAAGAAGTTGAGCTCAGCGATAGAAAGGTGATAGTCAGCGCTAAATATCATACGAACAGAGTGAAGCGCTAAAGGGAAAGGATCTTGGTGATATAAGGTGACAAAGTCGAGAAAAGTTGCCTCAAAATCATGAAAAATGTGAAAAATTGGCTAAGTCCCGGGTGCCTTAAGGGCAGGTTGATCGAATGTACCGAGCTGGCGGTACGAGATAGAGACTTGGTGTAGAACAATTATATGTTTGGCATGGCAAGACCTACATTTGGTCAATACAAAGTGAGAAGATCAAAGAAACCCGTAAGGGTGATATTGGTGTCCAAAGGTAAAAAGCACTAAGTCTTGGAAAACTTATATGAAGAAAAAGGACCCTGATGGGTCATATAGGATGGATCGAAAAATCGGCTAAGTCCCAAAATGGGGATGTCAGAACTACACTCAAAGGTTACCACACCAAGTAAGGCAAACTTATATGAAGGAAAGGACCCTGATGGGTCATATGGTATTTTACGAAAAATCGGCTAAGTCCCAAAATGGGGATGTCAGAACTACACTCATGTGTTACCACACCAAGCAAGGCAAACTTATATGAAGGAAAGGACCCTGATGGGTCATATGGTATTTTACGAAAAATCGGCTAAGTCCCAAAATGGGGATGTCAGAACTACATTCAAATGTTACCACACCAAGCAAGGCAAACTTATATGAAGGAAAGGACCCTGATGGGTCATATGGTATTTTACGAAAAATCGGCTAAGTCCCAAAATGGGGATGTCAGAACTACACTCATGTGTTACCACACCAAGCAAGGCAAACTTATATGAAGCAAAGGACCCTGATGGGTCATATGGTATTTTACGAAAAATCGGCTAAGTCCCAAAATGGGGATGTCAGAACTACACTCATGTGTTACCACACCAAGCAAGGCAAACTTATATGAAGGAAAGGACCCTGATGGGTCATATGGTATTTTACGAAAAATCGGCTAAGTCCCAAAATGGGGATGTCAGAACTACACTCATGTGTTACCACACCAAGCAAGGCAAACTTATATGAAGGAAAGGACCCTGATGGGTCATATGGTATTTTACGAAAAATCGGCTAAGTCCCAAAATGGGGATGTCAGAACTACACTCAAATGTTACCACACCAAGCAAGGCAAACTTATATGAAGCAAAGGACCCTGATGGGTCATATGGTATTTTACGAAAAATCGGCTAAGTCCCAAAATGGGGATGTCAGAACTACACTCATGTGTTACCACACCAAGCAAGGCAAACTTATATGAAGGAAAGGACCCATATGGGTCATATGGTATTTTACGAAAAATCGGCTAAGTCCCAAAATGATGATGTCAGAACTACACTCAAATGTTACCACACCAAGCAAGGCAAACTTATATGAAGGAAAGGACCCATATGGGTCATATGGCATTTTACGAAAAATCGGCTAAGTCCCGAAATGAGGATGTCAGAACTACACTAAAAAGTTACCACACCAAGCAAGGCAAAGTACCTAGGTGAACCCTAGGAAGAAACACGGACCAAGTCAGATGGCCTAAGTCAAGAGAACAAGTGACCTAGGCAAAGTTGTATGGCGCTGAGGACCCTGAAAAATCTGGTTAGTGTAGTTTAGACAGGGTAGGTTTTTGGGTCGGCCGAACCCCCTTATTTTGGGTTTTGGCCTCATCAAGAAGCTACACCTAGGCAAACTGCCTAGGGTGAAAGTGCGAAGACCAATCGAATAGTAAGACAAGTTTTGACCGATCGCCCTAGGCAAGCTTGTATGAAGAAAGGGACCCTAAGGGTCATATGGAAATACATGAAAAATCGGCTAAGTCCCAAAATTGGGATGTCAGAACTACACTAAAAAGTTACCACATCAAGCAAGGCAAAGTACCTAGGTGAACCCTAGGAAGAAACACGGACCAAGTCAGATGGCCTAAGTCAAGAGTGCAAGTGACCTAGGCAAAGTTGTATGACGGTGAGGACCCTGAAAAATCTGGTTAGTGTAGTTTAGACAGGGGAGGTTTTTGGGTCGGCTGAACCTCCTTATTTTGGGTTTTGACCTCCTCAAGAAGCTACACCTAGGCAAACTGCCTAGGGTGAAAGTGCGAAGACCAATCGAATAGTAAGACAAGTTTTGACCGATCGCCCTAGGCAAGCTTGTATGAAGAAAGGGACCCTATGGGTCATATGGAAATACATGAAAAATCGGCTAAGTCCCAAAATTGGGATGTCTGAACTACACTAAAAAGTTTCCACATCAAGCAAGGCAAAGTACCTAGGTGAACCCTAGGAAGAAACACGGACCAAGTCAGATGGCCTAAGTCAAGAGTGCAAGTGACCTAGGCAAAGTTGTA
Organism: Anopheles coustani; assembly: GCF_943734705.1. Taxonomy (NCBI): domain Eukaryota; kingdom Metazoa; phylum Arthropoda; class Insecta; order Diptera; family Culicidae; genus Anopheles; species Anopheles coustani. The sequence goes on from NW_026525181.1 coordinate 26,781, forward strand.
TGACGGTGAGGACCCTGAAAAATCTGGTTAGTGTAGTTTAGACAGGGTAGGTTTTTGGGTCGGCCGAACCCCCTTATTTTGGGTTTTGGCCTCATCAAGAAGCTACACCTAGGCAAACTGCCTAGGGTGAAAGTGCGAAGACCAATCGAATAGTAAGACAAGTTTTGACCGATCGCCCTAGGCAAGCTTGTATGAAGAAAGGGACCCTATGGGTCATATGGAAATACATGAAAAATCGGCTAAGTCCCAAAATTGGGATGTCAGAACTACACTAAAAAGTTACCACATCAAGCAAGGCAAAGTACCTAGGTGAACCCTAGCAAGAAACACGGACCAAGTCAGATGGCCTAAGTCAAGAGAACAAGTGACCTAGGCAAAGTTGTATGACGGTGAGGACCCTGAAAAATCGGGTTAGTGTAGTTTAGACAGGGGAGGTTTTTGGGTCGGCTGAACCTCCTTATTTTGGGTTTTGACCTCCTCAAGAAGCTACACCTAGGCAAACTGCCTAGGGTGAAAGTGCGAAGACCAATCGAATAGTAAGACAAGTTTTGACCGATCGCCCTAGGCAAGCTTGTATGAAGAAAGGGACCCTATGGGTCATATTTAAATACATGAAAAATCGGCTAAGTCCCAAAATTGGGATGTCTGAACTACACTAAAAAGTTACCACAGCAAGCAAGGCAAAGTACCTAGGTGAACCCTAGGAAGAAACACGGACCAAGTCAGATGGCCTAAGTCAAGAGTACAAGTGACCTAGGCAAAGTTGTATGGCGCTGAGGACCCTGAAAAATCGGGTTAGTGTAGTTCAGACAGGGGAGGTTTCTGGGTCGGCTGAACCTCCTTATTTCGGGTTTTGGCCTCCTCAAGAAGACAGACCTAGGCAAAGTGCCTAGGGTGAAAGTGCGAAGACCAATCGAATAGTAAGACAAGTTTTGACCGATCGCCCTAGGCAAGCTTGTATGAAGAAAGGGACCCTATGGGTCATATGGAAATACATGAAAAATCGGCTAAGTCCCAAAATTGGGATGTCTGAACTACACTAAAAAGTTACCACATCAAGCAAGGCAAAGTACCTAGGTGAACCCTAGGAAGAAACACGGACCAAGTCAGATGGCCTAAGTCAAGAGTACAAGTGACCTAGGCAAAGTTGTATGGCGCTGAGGACCCTGAAAAATCGGGTTAGTGTAGTTCAGACAGGGGAGGTTTCAGGGTCGGCTGGACCTCCTTATTTCGGGTTTTGGCCTCCTCAAGAAGACAGACCTAGGCGAATTGCCTAGGGTGAAACTGCGAAGACCAATCGAATAGTAAGACAAGTTTTGACCGATCGCCCTAGGCAAGCTTGTATGAAGAAAGGGACCCTTAGGGTCATATGGAAATTCATGAAAAATCGGCTAAGTCCCAAAATTGGGATGTCAGAACTACACTAAAAAGTTACCACATCAAGCAAGGCAAAGTACCTAGGTGAACCCTAGGAAGAAACACGGACCAAGTCAGATGGCCTAAGTCAAGAGTACAAGTGACCTAGGCAAAGTTGTATGGCGCTGAGGACCCTGAAAAATCGGGTTAGTGTAGTTAAGACAGGGGAGGTTTCAGGGTCGGCCAGACCTCCTTATTTCGGGTTTTGGCCTCCTCAAGAAGACAGACCTAGGCGAATTGCCTAGGGTGAAACTGCGAAGACCAATCGAATAGTAAGACAAGTTTTGACCGATCGCCCTAGGCAAGCTTGTATGAAGAAAGGGACCCTTAGGGTCATATGGAAATTCATGAAAAATCGGCTAAGTCCCAAAATTGGGATGTCAGAACTACACTAAAAATTTACCACATCAAGCAAGGCAAAGTACCTAGGTGAACCCTAGGAAGAAACACGGACCAAGTCAGATGGCCTAAGTCAAGAGTACAAGTGACCTAGGCAAAGTTGTATGGCGCTGAGGACCCTGAAAAATCGGGTTAGTGTAGTTAAGACAGGGGAGGTTTCAGGGTCGGCCAGACCTCCTTATTTCGGGTTTTGGCCTCCTCAAGAAGACAGACCTAGGCGAATTGCCTAGGGTGAAACTGCGAAGACCAATCGAATAGTAAGACAAGTTTTGACCGATCGCCCTAGGCAAGCTTGTATGAAGAAAGGGACCCTATGGGTCATGTGGAAATATACGAAAAATCGGCTAAGTCCCAAAATTGGGATGTCAGAACTACACTATAAAGTTACCACATTAGCAAGGCAGACTTGTATGAAGAACGGGACCCTGGTGAAAGTAGCAAATATCCCAAAACGAACGTGAATCTTATTCACAAGAGTACGAACATAAAGGAACACGGACCAAGCGTACCGAGAGAATCGGTACTATAGAGCCCTCGTGGTTCTACACAAAGACTTTATGTTCGGGGTTCACACCCCAAATCGAACGTGGAATTTACTTTCTGATGGTCATGCGGTCGTCCAAAGGGGTCTAGTATCCTGGGATGACAAGCATCACGGGCACAGCTCGTATCAAAACAGTCGAAGAGGCCCGCGAAAGCTTGCTTTCCATGGCTATGCGATGCACAAATTGAGTTTACTCACCGTAGTATAAAACGAACGAACCGAACCTATCCGAGTAGGGATAATGGGCGCAGTAACATACTTCTGTGACCCAGCGAGAGTTGAACGAGGTGACATGAACTGTCAGTGGCTTATATCAGATGGGATACATACATGAGATTGCTTTCAAATCTACACTCGAAAACCTAACCAAGTAAAAGCGAACGTGGGGAGGATTCGAAACCGGTAACGAAATCTTAAGCTGGAAAGAGTCATCACTATGGATACATATTATGCGAAACCAATCAAGTGCTCATTACTGATCCAAAACCGAAGAGCACTAGTGAACACCTTAATCTCACCCTAGTTCACATCCAAGTGATCGACCACGTGTGTGAAGCAAAGACCAATCGAATTCCTCAATGGACCGAACACTATGAACAAATGGCCAAAAACGTTATAACTATCCAAACATACTACTATCTAGCGAAAGTCATCACGATGGAACCATACCATGATCTTTAACCTATAGCGCTCACCATATTCCTACCCAGAGTGCAAGTGAACAGATTGCCCACCCTTACCCAGTTCACAACCACGTGATCGACTAACATACCGAGGTTACCACAAGTCAAAGTTATACGTTTACAAGCGCAAGACCAATCGAAAACCCCGAAAGCAATCTCGACCCAAAATGTATTATCCGTGAGTGTAGTCGAGTCTCGTACTCGTCATCTGTAATCGTCGGATAGAATATCCAGTACACGGTTGTCTTTCCAAATGAAATCTACATACAGAACTCGCTCTTGGCAAATGGGTGGCAATGGCGCAATCAGGAGCGAGTTCCCGTCCGGGTGCCAAGTGATTGGCAAATGTCTGGGGGAAAGCAACCATATATTGATTTGTCTGTTAGTGTACTGGGTGTTTGAGGTATGTAGTATCCACGCTTGGTTGGGTGTGTCAGAGGACCATGGATGCGTTCACAACCCCAATTGGGGTACATCGGGAATGATTTTGTGGAACCGATGTGCCCGGCACACACTAAGTTTTGTTGCAAGTTAATAGTGTGCCATGTCCGGGGGGGTTGTGATTAAACTCTGGTGAATTGCGTACTGTGGTGATTGGGGTATGAAAGCCCCGCAGTTGCAATGATCGGACGCGCCTAGCGTGTCCTTTAGTTGATGGTAGGGAAATGAAGGCCCTTGTCAGCTCACCTAAGTATTCATGGAAGTTTGGCATAAGGTCGCTGTGGTAGGGGTATGAAGGCCCCGTCAGCGCATGCACAATCGGGCGCACGTGCGCTTAGCGGAGTCGAATGCCGCTCAAGTGCCTGTCCGGTGCATCGGGTGTGTGTGATACGAGGGCAATGAGGTTCGCACGGGGGCTCGCCTCCCGTGTGCTACCGGACTTGACAACATATAGAACGTGGTGTTTGCTCCTCCGGGTGCAATGGGACAATGAACATTCGAACGCAAAGTCGGAATTCTGGTTGATCCTACCAGTAATATACGCTCGTCTCAAAGGTTAAGCCATGCATGTCTAAGTACAAACAGATTTAATGTGAAACCGCATAAGGCTCAGTATAACAGCTATAATTTACGAGATCATCAACCTAGTTACTTGGATAACTGTGGAAAATCTAGAGCTAATACATGCAACATGCCAGGACCCTCGCGGGAACTGGTGCACTTATTAGTCAAACCAATCGCGGGTTCTCCGTGTCATTGAGTTGAAGTCTGGATAATGATGCTGATCGTATGGTCTCGCACCGACGACAGATCTCGCAAATATCTGCCCTATCAACTATGGATGGTAGTATAGAGGACTACCATGGTTGCAACGGGTAACGGGGAATCAGGGTTCGATTCCGGAGAGGGAGCCTGAGAAATGGCTACCACATCCAAGGAAGGCAGCAGGCGCGTAAATTACCCAATCCCGGGACGGGGAGGTAGTGACGAGAAATAACAATATGAAACTCTTTAATGATGTTTCATAATTGGAATGAGTAGAGCATAAATCCTTCTACGAGGATCAAGTGGAGGGCAAGTCTGGTGCCAGCAGCCGCGGTAATTCCAGCTCCACTAGCGTATATTAAAATTGTTGCGGTTAAAACGTTCGAAGTTGATACTTGTCCAACACAGTCCGGCTCCGCCGACCCGGTCAACCCGTGGTCGGTGGGCCAAGTCGGAATCTGGTTGCGACTCAATGGTGTGGTAGGGCACCAAGTCTGTGTCATGGTGTGCCCTTCAACGGGTGCAAGTGTAACATAGAGCTCGACCGCTCACGTTTACCTTGAACAAATTAGAGTGCTTAAAGCAGGGTGCCCAAACGCCCTAGAATAATCTTGCATGGAATAATGGAATACGACCTTGGTCTAATCTTTCATTGGTTTGTACTCAGACCGGAGGTAATGATTAACAGAAGTAGTTGGGGACACTAGTATTACGGCGCGAGAGGTGAAATTCGTAGACCGTCGTAAGACTAACTAAAGCGAAGGCATTTGTCAAGGATGCTTTCTTTAATCAAGAACGAAAGTTAGAGGATCGAAGGCGATTAGATACCGCCCTAGTTCTAACCGTAAACGATGCCAACTAGCAATTGGGAGACGCTACAACCAGGTGCTCTCAGTAGCTTCCGGGAAACCAAAGTCAGGTTCCGGGGGAAGTATGGTTGCAAAGTTGAAACTTAAAGGAATTGACGGAAGGGCACCACAATGAAATGGAGCTTGCAGTTGCAATCGAGCGCTCGTGGTGAACGGACGTGTTCAGGTCGAGCTCCGCTAACGGAGAGTTATTGTGAGTAATTGAGTAATTTTCGAGAGAGAGAAGTTCCAAAGCGTAAAACGGCAGAGAGAGAAAAGAGAGTAAGGCAATGAAGAGTGGCAACTTCAACGCCTGAAAAGTGAGAGTGAGCGAGTTCGCTCCGCGGCTTCGGCCCGAAGAGAGGGAGAAAAACGCGAAACGTTCAGAGAGAGAGAGAACGGAAAGTATGGTTTGGTTCGGCTGAGCCGTGTGCTAAAAGTGGAATGTGCGTGCGAGCGGGCACGTGCGTGTGTGCAACACTTTTTCGTGTCTAGACTTCCAAAAGTAGATTGTGCGTGCGTGTGTGCAACGCTTGAATGATAGTTGTCGGGCGAAGAAGGAGGGAAGAGAGGAGAGAGAAAGGAGTGTTCGGCGACAAGAGAACGGAAAGCTTGGTTTGGTTCGGTTGTGCCGTGTGCTATAAGTAGAATGTGCATGTGAGCGGGCGCGTGCGTGTGTGCAACACTTTTTCGTGTCTAGACTTCCAAAAGTAGACTGTGCGTGCGTGTGTACAACGCTTGAATGATAGTTGTCGGGTGAAGAAGGAGGGAAGAGGGGAGAGAGAAAGGAGTGTGAGGCGACAAGAGAACGAAAAGGTTGGTTTGGCCCTGAGCCAAAAGTAGAACGTTTATGTGAACCCACAAGTGCGTGTGTACAACACTTGAATGATAGTTGTCGGGTGAAGAAGGAGGGAAGAGGGGAGAGAAAGGAGTGTTCGGCGACAAGAGAACGAAAAGTGTCTGGACTTCCAAAAGTAGATTGTACGTGCGTGTGTACAACACTTAAATGATAGTTGTCGGGAGAAGAAGGAGGGAAGAGGGGAGAGAGAAAGGAGTGTGAGGCGACAAGAGAACGGAAAGTTTGGTTTGGTTCGGCCGTGTGCTAAAAGTAGAATGTGCATGCGAGCGGGCACGTGCGTGTGTGCAACACTTTTTCGTGTCTAGACTTCCAAAAGTAGATTGTGCGTGCGTGTGTACAACGCCTGAATGATAGTTGTCGGGTGAAGAAGGAAGGAAGAGGGGAGAGAGAAAGGAATGTGTCTAGACTTCCAAAAGTAGACTGTGCGTGCGTGTGTACAACGCTTGAATGATAGTTGTCGGGTGAAGAAGGAGGGAAGAGGGGAGAGAGAAAGGAGTGTGAGGCGACAAGAGAACGAAAAGGTTGGTTTGGCCCTGAGCCAAAAGTAGAACGCTTATGTGAACCCACAAGTGCGTGTGTACAACACTTGAATGATAGTTGTCGGGTGAAGAAGGAGGGAAGAGGGGAGAGAAAGGAGTGTTCGGCGACAAGAGAACGAAAAGTGTCTAGACTTCCAAAAGTAGATTGTACGTGCGTGTGTACAACACTTAAATGATAGTTGTCGGGTGAAGAAGGAGGGAAGAGGGGAGAGAGAAAGGAGTGTGAGGCGACAAGAGAACGAAAAGGTTGGTTTGGTTCAGCCGTGTGCTAGAAGTAGAATGTGCGTGCGAGCGGGCACGTGCGTGTGTGCAACACTTTTCCGTGTCTAGACTTCCAAAAGTAGATTGTGCGTGCGTGTGTACAACGCTTGAATGATAGTTGTCGGGTGAAGAAGGAGGGAAGAGGGGAGAGAGAAAGGAGTGTTCGGCGACAAGAGAACGAAAAGGTTGGTTTGGCCCTGAGCCAAAAGTAGAACGTTTATGTGAACCCACAAGTGCGTGTGTACAACACTTGAATGATAGTTGTCGGGTGAAGAAGGAGGGAAGAGGGGAGAGAGAAAGGAGTGTGTCTAGACTTCCAAAAGTAGATTGTGCGTGCGTGTGTGCAACACTTGAATGATAGTTGTCGGGTGAAGAAGGAGGGAAGAGGGGAGAGAGACCATAGTGTTCAGCAACAAGAGAATAAGGGGAGAGAGCGAGTGACCAGGGCCGTGCAAAGCGTGAGGCAGGCCAGGAAATCAGCTGGCCAAGAGCCAACGGTCGACTGCGAATGTGTGTGTGTGAGTGAATCGGGCGAACCGGTTGGACCGTTTCAGGAAGGTGTCTCCGCTAAGAGTCAGCCACCGAAAAGCGCCCCTAGCGTTGAGTGGCGGAAACCCCGCGGGACGGGAGTCAAGCGGCCGAGCGTTGCAGATTGCATCTCATCAGGCGTCAGGATCCAGGAGAGCGGGTTAGCGATTGCATCACATCAGGCGACCGGATTTAGGTGAGCGGGCTCGCGATTGCATCTCATCAGGCGACCGGAGAGCGGCATTGCCTAATTGTAGGCGCCACATCAGGAGTGTCCCGGGAAACCATAGCGCCCGGTCAAGTGGAAAAGGAGTTGCGGATTGCAGCCGATCAGGCGATCGGATTCGGACGAGCGGGGTAGCGGATTCATCTGGCCGAGCGTTGCAGATTGCATCCCATCAGGCGTCCGGATTCAGGAGAGCGGGTTAGCGATTGCATCTCATCAGGCGACCGGATTTAGGTGAGCGTTAGCGATTGCATATCATCAGGCGACCGGATTCAGGTGAGCGGGTAGGCGATTGCATCTCACCAGGCGACGAGTGTCCTGGGAAACCATAGCGCCCGGGCAAGTGGAAAAGGGGCTGCGGATTGCATCCCACCAGGCGACCGGATTCGGACGAGCGGGGTAGCGGATTCATCTGGCCGAGCGTTGCAGATTGCATCTCATCAGGCGTCCGGATTCAGGAGAGCGGGTTAGCGATTGCATCTCATCAGGCGACCGGATTTAGGCGAGCGGGTAGGCGATTGCAGCTCATCAGGCGACGGGAGAGCGGCATTGCCTAACTGTAGGTGCCACATCAGGAGTGTCCCGGGAAACCATAGCGCCCGGTCAAGTGGAAAGGGGTTGCGGATTGCATCTCACCAGGCGACCGGATTCGAACGAGCGGGGTAGAGGATTTACCTGGCTGAGCGTTGCAGATTACATCTCATCAGGCGTCCGGATTGAGGAGATTAGTTATTGCATATCATCAGGCGACCGGATATAGGTGAGCGTTAGCGATTGCATCTCATCAGGCGACCGGATTTAGGTGAGCGGGTTAGCGATTGCATCTCATCAACACTGCCGGCATTGGCTAACTGCAAGCGTCACAACGGAGAGAGTTTCGACAATGGTAGGAAGTCTAGCGGGGTAGGGGTCGATCATTCCATCTAAGTCCCCCCGCCCCCATCTACTCATCACCATGCTTGACAAGACACCGAAAAAGACACTGCGAGCTGGCCCAGCCACGGGCCGCAGCTCGGCGGTAGAGAATGCCGAGGCGGCAGAAGTGGAAGCTGCACGCGCAACAACTAGGACGAAAAGGGTGGAACGGACGCCGCCGCCGCAACGGACGCCGCGGCCGCGCGCGCGCTCCTCGAGCAGCAGGCTTCCGTTCGAGGAAAACCTAATAATGTTCATCGGAGATGTGGAGAAGGAGCTAGAAACATCGGCGAAGTCAAGCGCAACTCCTGTGGCTTCCCCGGTAGCGGAAAACTGCTCGACGGTATCGACGCCCGCAGCAACTAATTCTTTGGTTCAGGAGCAGCAGGTCCCGCAGCTCCAAGAGGCATCGGGAGGGAAAGACCCCTCGGAGAATAACACGCAGAGCGCTGGAATGGCCGCAATGGCCGAAACCATCAAGGCCCTGACGGCGCAAAACGCGGCACTGCAAGCCCAGGTAGCAGAGTTAATGGCCAAGGTAGAGAGGCTCCTGGAAGCCCAAGCCGCCCAAGCCATCCAGCAGGCCCAACTGGTGGAAGAGGGTCGAAAGAACATTAGGGAAATGGTTCGCGAGGCCATGGGAGAAAAACCAAAGCCCAAACAACTGAGCAGCAGCATCAGGAATGAGGTCAAAGAGACAGTGTCACTGCCACCGCGAGCACAGCAGCAGCAGCATTCGAAGCCACAGCAGCAGTCACAGCGGCAGCAGGGGCAGAAGCAGCAGCAGTCGCAGCGGCAGGGGGGGCAGCAACAGCAGCAAAGGCAGCAGCAGCAGCAGGACGAGGGCTTCCGGACAGTAGACAAGAAAGGTCGCCCGATCTACAATAAGCAGCGAGAGGAGTCTCGGGTCAACAAGGAGAATCCCAAGGCCAACATGGGCAAGAGGACCGAGATTCCCAGCGACAGGCGTTCGTTCGCCGAGACGGTAGTGGGAAATGGAACGACTAGGCCGCAAGCAGGAGCAGTTCCAGTCACACGCCCGCAGGGCGATTGTCGACCCCCGAGGCCAGCGATGACCAAAGGAAGACCGGACGTCATCACAGTCTGCCCGCCAGCGGGGGTTAGCTACCGGGACGTGTTCGTCAAGGTCCGAGCTCTAGAAGATGTCGCGGATAAGGTCCAGCGCGGAGAGCGCACTGCAGCCAATAACCTGACCATGACCCTCAAGAGGAAGGTGGACGCCCAGGCGGTGTTCGAGCGGGTACGAGCAGCAGCACCAGAGGGCAGCGAGGTCCATCTTCGGCTCGACACGGCCGTGGTAACGTTCAAAGGAGTAGACATGTTGGCCGAGCGCGAGGATGTCGCGAGGGCCATCTCAAAACAGTTCGGCGAGAAGGTCAGCGCGGAATGTGTCACCCTCCGGCGATTTTACCAGGGCGATCAGCGGGCGTTCGTCAGGCTGCCAAGGCGGATTGCCAACGCGCTGGTAGGAAACCGCCTGGTCTTTGGATACAGTAGCTGCTGGGTTGACTTCGCCCCAGCCAGGCCAGTTGAAGAGATGCGCTGCCACCGCTGCCTGCTTCGCGGGCACATTGCGCGCTCCTGCCCCGGTCCAGACCGTTCCGCACTGTGCCGTCGGTGCGGTGGGCAGGGCCACAAGGCTGCAGGCTGCAGCAATCCAGTGAAGTGCCTGGTGTGCGGAGGACCGCATGCTACCGGCACAGAAAAGTGCATGAACCGCCGTCAGAATTCAACGTAGTACTGCAGCAGAATTTAAGACGGAGTGCGATGGCCCAGGATCTACTGACCCAGTTGGCCCGCGAACGTGGTGCGGACGTGGCACTTTTGTCCGACTATCACCGCGTTCCAGCGAACAACGGCAACTGGGTCTTTGATCCCGCAACAAGAACAGCGGTCGTCGCACTGGGGAGATTCCCGATCCAGCGAGTGGTGAGCGTCGCGGAAGGGATGGTGGCGGTGGAGGTGAACGGCATCACCTTTATTAGCTGTTACGCCCCACCATCCTGGGATCTCCCCCGGTTCAGAGTACTAATGGAGGCGGTGCAGATAGCAGCACATGGACGGCAGCGGGTGGTCCTGGCCGGCGATTTCAACGCGGCCGCGGTCGAGTGGGGCCGCCAATCCACCAACAACCGGGGACACGAAATCATCGCCCTTGCGGAGCTGTTATCATTACGGGTGCTGAACCGCGGACGGACACCGACCTTCACGGGGAGTGCCGTTGCCCCCCCGGTGGTGAATGATATCAGTCTGGCGTCCAGGAGCATCGCGGGCGGGGAGGACTGGGTCGTCCTGCAGGATTACACAGCGAGCGACCATCAGCCGCTGTTCTACACCGTGGGCATCCCCGCAGCACCAACGCGCCGTTCGGTTAGAGCAGACCAACCACCCCCGAGGCCGAGTCGACGATGGGACACGTCGGTGTTTTCAGCCGAGCTGTTCACGGAGGCGCTCCGCTTGCTGAACTTCAACGAGGTTGCGCAGGATCCGGCCACCCTCGTCTCCACGCTGCAGCGCGCGTGCGATGAGGTGATGCCTCGGATGAACTCCAGGAACCGCACTCACGTCTTTTGGTGGACGGAGGAAATCGCCGAGCTACGCGAGAGCTGCCGGCGAGCCAAGGCGATTCTCCGACGCACGCGGGATCCAACGCTTCGTTTGCTGCGCGCGGCGACCCTCCGTGCCACCAAGAAGCGTCTCCGGAAGGCGATCAGTGCCAGCAAGAGGCGCTGCAACGAGGAGCTCGCTGATAGTATAGAGGACAACCCTTGGGGGGACGCGTACCGGATAGTGACGGCGTGGGTGAAGGGCGCCCGCCTGCCCCAGGAACGCGACGCCGAGGTACTGGGAGGCATAGTCGACGAGCTATTTCCCACGCACCCCCCCATGGAGTGGCCGGAGTCACCAGGGCCGGGCGTTGAGGAACCGCCACTGCGCCCAATCACCGACGAGGAACTCCTAGCGATCGCGGCCAGGCTGAACCCCCGAAAGGCCCCCGGACCAGATGGCGTCCCCAATGGTGCAGTCACGGCGGCAATCCGAGAGTCTCCCGCTACTTTCCGGCGCATTTACCAGCAGCTGCTGGACAGCGGAGACTTCCCGGTGGCGTGGAAAGCGCAGCGATTGGTGTTGCTGCCTAAGCCAGGGAAACCACCGGGCCAGGCGTCATCTTTTCGGCCCCTATGCATGCTCGACACTGTCGGTAAAGTGTTCGAGCGCATAGTCCTGGATCGTCTCAACGATCACCTGGAGGCCCCACTGCCAGGTGGTCCTCGCCTCTCTCCCCGCCAGTACGGTTTCCGTAAGGGGAGATCGACGGTGGAGGCGATCCAGGAGGTGGTGAAGGCGGGACAACGAGCGATGGCGTTTAAGCGCACCAACCAACGCGACCGCAGGTGCTGCATGGTGGTTGCACTAGATGTCAAAAACGCCTTCAACTCGGCAGGATGGACCAACATAGGGAGGGCCCTGGAGGCCAAAGGCGTTCCCCAGGCGCTGCTGGACATCATCGGGAGCTATTTTCGTGACCGAGTGCTCCACTACTCCACCAACACCGGACATGTTTCGAGGCCCGTCACCGCCGGCGTTCCACAGGGCTCCATCTTGGGGCCCACCCTTTGGAACGCCATGTACGACGGAGTCCTCGGATTGGAGCTACCACCGGGAGCGGAGATAGTTGGATTCGCGGATGATATCGTCTTGCTGGTGCCAGGCCGGACCCCGAGAGAATCTTCGACGCTGGCGACCCGGGCGATTAACACAGTACGGCGGTGGATGGCGTACTAAATATAATTGTTCTACGCCAACTTGCTATCTCTTCTCTAACTTGCCGTTATTCTTGGTCCAAGTCCCATTTCATTCGTTTTCGGACCCATTTTGCTTTGCAGCGACGTGTGCCTAAGTCTCAACCCGCAGGTTCGGACTTGTTAGTGTTTCGTCAACTTTCATATGGCAACTTGTGCCTGAGTCTCAACCCGCAGGTTCGGACTTCTATAGTGTTTCGTCAATTATCATATGGCAACTTGTGCCGAAGTCTCAACCCGCAGGTTCGGACTTCTGGAAGGATCACTTGGCCACTAATGATCCTTCCGCAGGTTCACCTACGGAAACCTTGTTACGACTTTTACTTCCTCTAAATCATCAAGTTCGGTCAACTTCGATAAAGCAGACGCGGTTCACGAGGATCCAGCGAACGATCATCTCCAAAGACCTCACTAAATAATCCATCGGTAGTAGCGACGGGCGGTGTGTACAAAGGGCAGGGACGTATTCAACGCTGGCTGATGACCAGCACTTACTAGAAGTTCCGAGTTCATATGGACCATTGCAATCCATAATCCCTACTAAGTGAGTATTTGAGTGATTTCCCGTTCCTCTCGGAATAGGAGACACGCTGCTACCCACATTGTAGCACGCGTGTAGCCCAGAACATCTAAGGGCATCACGGACCTGTTATCGCTCGATCTCATTTTGCTAAACACAAATTGTCCTGCTAAGCAGCGTACCGTAAGTGCACTTGCGCACACGAACAGCGAAGGTGTCAGGTCATACTCCACCGAAAGGTCCTAACCCGTTCCAATCGGCATCGACGCATTAACGCTGACTGCGTTCTAGTTAGCATATGTGAGTCACGTTCGTTATCGGAATTAACCAGACAAATCAATCCACGAACTAAGAACGGCCATGCACCACTACCCTTAAATTTGAGAAAGAGCTATTAATCTGTCTCACCTCCATAAGTTCGGACCTGGTAAGTTTTCCCGTGTTGAGTCAAATTGAACCGCAAGCTCCATTTCATTGTGGTGCCCTTCCGTCAATTCCTTTAAGTTTCAACTTTGCAACCATACTTCCCCCGGAACCTGACTTTGGTTTCCCGGAAGCTACTGAGAGCACCTGGTTGTAGCGTCTCCCAATTGCTAGTTGGCATCGTTTACGGTTAGAACTAGGGCGGTATCTAATCGCCTTCGATCCTCTAACTTTCGTTCTTGATTAAAGAAAGCATCCTTGACAAATGCCTTCGCTTTAGTTAGTCTTACGACGGTCTACGAATTTCACCTCTCGCGCCGTAATACTAGTGTCCCCAACTACTTCTGTTAATCATTACCTCCGGTCTGAGTACAAACCAATGAAAGATTAGACCAAGGTCGTATTCCATTATTCCATGCAAGATTATTCTAGGGCGTTTGGGCACCCTGCTTTAAGCACTCTAATTTGTTCAAGGTAAACGTGAGCGGTCGAGCTCTATGTTACACTTGCACCCGTTGAAGGGCACACCATGACACAGACTTGGTGCCCTACCACACCATTGAGTCGCAACCAGATTCCGACTTGGCCCACCGACCACGGGTTGACCGGGTCGGCGGAGCCGGACTGTGTTGGACAAGTATCAACTTCGAACGTTTTAACCGCAACAATTTTAATATACGCTAGTGGAGCTGGAATTACCGCGGCTGCTGGCACCAGACTTGCCCTCCACTTGATCCTCGTAGAAGGATTTATGCTCTACTCATTCCAATTATGAAACATCATTAAAGAGTTTCATATTGTTATTTCTCGTCACTACCTCCCCGTCCCGGGATTGGGTAATTTACGCGCCTGCTGCCTTCCTTGGATGTGGTAGCCATTTCTCAGGCTCCCTCTCCGGAATCGAACCCTGATTCCCCGTTACCCGTTGCAACCATGGTAGTCCTCTATACTACCATCCATAGTTGATAGGGCAGATATTTGCGAGATCTGTCGTCGGTGCGAGACCATACGATCAGCATCATTATCCAGACTTCAACTCAATGACACGGAGAACCCGCGATTGGTTTGACTAATAAGTGCACCAGTTCCCGCGAGGGTCCTGGCATGTTGCATGTATTAGCTCTAGATTTTCCACAGTTATCCAAGTAACTAGGTTGATGATCTCGTAAATTATAGCTGTTATACTGAGCCTTATGCGGTTTCACATTAAATCTGTTTGTACTTAGACATGCATGGCTTAACCTTTGAGACGAGCGTATATTACTGGTAGGATCAACCAGAATTCCGACTTTGCGTTCGAATGTTCATTGTCCCATTGCACCCGGAGGAGCAAACACCACGTTCTATATGTTGTCAAGTCCGGTAGCACACGGGAGGCGAGCCCCCGTGCGAACCTCATTGCCCTCGTATCACACACACCCGATGCACCGGACAGGCACTTGAGCGGCATTCGACTCCGCTAAGCGCACGTGCGCCCGATTGTGCATGCGCTGACGGGGCCTTCATACCCCTACCACAGCGACCTTATGCCAAACTTCCATGAATACTTAGGTGAGCTGACAAGGGCCTTCATTTCCCTACCATCAACTAAAGGACACGCTAGGCGCGTCCGATCATTGCAACTGCGGGGCTTTCATACCCCAATCACCACAGTACGCAATTCACCAGAGTTTAATCACAACCCCCCCGGACATGGCACACTATTAACTTGCAACAAAACTTAGTGTGTGCCGGGCACATCGGTTCCACAAAATCATTCCCGATGTACCCCAATTGGGGTTGTGAACGCATCCATGGTCCTCTGACACACCCAACCAAGCGTGGATACTACATACCTCAAACACCCAGTACACTAACAGACAAATCAATATATGGTTGCTTTCCCCCAGACATTTGCCAATCACTTGGCACCCGGACGGGAACTCGCTCCTGATTGCGCCATTGCCACCCATTTGCCAAGAGCGAGTTCTGTATGTAGATTTCATTTGGAAAGACAACCGTGTACTGGATATTCTATCCGACGATTACAGATGACGAGTACGAGACTCGACTACACTCACGGATAATACATTTTGGGTCGAGATTGCTTTCGGGGTTTTCGATTGGTCTTGCGCTTGTAAACGTATAACTTTGACTTGTGGTAACCTCGGTATGTTAGTCGATCACGTGGTTGTGAACTGGGTAAGGGTGGGCAATCTGTTCACTTGCACTCTGGGTAGGAATATGGTGAGCGCTATAGGTTAAAGATCATGGTATGGTTCCATCGTGATGACTTTCGCTAGATAGTAGTATGTTTGGATAGTTATAACGTTTTTGGCCATTTGTTCATAGTGTTCGGTCCATTGAGGAATTCGATTGGTCTTTGCTTCACACACGTGGTCGATCACTTGGATGTGAACTAGGGTGAGATTAAGGTGTTCACTAGTGCTCTTCGGTTTTGGATCAGTAATGAGCACTTGATTGGTTTCGCATAATATGTATCCATAGTGATGACTCTTTCCAGCTTAAGATTTCGTTACCAGTTTCGAATCCTCCCCACGTTCGCTTTTACTTGGTTAGGTTTTCGAGTGTAGATTTGAAAGCAATCTCATGTATGTATCCCATCTGATATAAGCCACTGACAGTTCATGTCACCTCGTTCAACTCTCGCTGGGTCACAGAAGTATGTTACTGCGCCCATTATCCCTACTCGGATAGGTTCGGTTCGTTCGTTTTATACTACGGTGAGTAAACTCAATTTGTGCATCGCATAGCCATGGAAAGCAAGCTTTCGCGGGCCTCTTCGACTGTTTTGATACGAGCTGTGCCCGTGATGCTTGTCATCCCAGGATACTAGACCCCTTTGGACGACCGCATGACCATCAGAAAGTAAATTCCACGTTCGGTTTATTTGCTACTTCCACCGTTCTAGTACTATGGGGTTGGAACCCCTAACATAAAGTATCTATGTAGAACCACGAGGGCTCTCAATGTAGAACCACAAGGGCTCTAGTACCGATTCTCTCGGTACGCTTGGTCCGTGTTCCTTTATGTTTGTACTCTTGTGTGTATAAAATTCATGTTCGATTTGGGATATTTGCTACTTTCACCTGTGCGCTGTGTATAACTACGGAGAAACTCAATTTGTGCATCGCATAGCCATGGAAAGCAAGCTTTCGCGGGCCTCTTCGACTGTTTTGATACGAGACTGTGCCCGTGATGCTTGTCATCCCAGGATACTAGACCCCTTTGGACGACCGCATGACCAACAGAATGTAAATTCCAGTTCGTTTTTGGATATTTGCTACTGTCACCGTTTGAGTACTATGGGGCTTGAACCCCTAACATAAAGTCTTTGTGTAGAACCACGAGGGCTCTATAGTACCGATTCTCTCGGCACGCTTGGTCCGTGTTCCTTTATGTTCGTACTCTTGTGTGTATAATATTCATGTTCGGTTTGGGATATTTGCTACTGTCACCGTTTGAGTACTATGGGGCTTGAACCCCTAACATAAAGTCTTTGTGTAGAACCACGAGGGCTCTATAGTACCGATTCTCTCGGCACGCTTGGTCCGTGTTCCTTTATGTTCGTACTCTTGTGTGTATAATATTCATGTTCGGTTTGGGATATTTGCTACTTTCACCTGGGTCCCGTTCTTCATACAAGTCTGCCTTGCTAATGTGGTAACTTTATAGTGTAGTTCTGACATCCCAATTTTGGGACTTAGCCGATTTTTCATGAATTTCCATATGACCCATAGGGTCCCTTTCTTCATACAAGCTTGCCTAGGGCGATCGGTTAAAACTTGTCTTACTATTCGATTGGTCTTCGCAGTTTCACCCTAGGCAATTCGCCTAGGTCTGTCTTCTTGAGGAGGCCAAAACCCGAAATAAGGAGGTCTGGCCGACCCTGAAACCTCCCCTGTCTTAACTACACTAACCCGATTTTTCAGGGTCCTCAGCGCCATACAACTTTGCCTAGGTCACTTATACTCTTGACTTAGGCCATCTGACTTGGTCCGTGTTTCTTCCTAGGGTTCACCTAGGTACTTTGCCTTGCTTGATGTGGTAACTTTTTAGTGTAGTTCTGACATCCCAATTTTGGGACTTAGCCGATTTTTCATGAATTTCCATATGACCCTAAGGGTCCCTTTCTTCATACAAGCTTGCCTAGGGCGATCGGTCAAAACTTGTCTTACTATTCGATTGGTCTTCGCAGTTTCACCCTAGGCAATTCGCCTAGGTCTGTCTTCTTGAGGAGGCCAAAACCCGAAATAAGGAGGTCCAGCCGACCCTGAAACCTCCCCTGTCTTAACTACACTAACCCGATTTTTCAGGGTCCTCAGCGCCATACAACTTTGCCTAGGTCACTTATACTCTTGACTTAGGCCATCTGACTTGGTCCGTGTTTCTTCCTAGGGTTCACCTAGGTACTTTGCCTTGCTTGATGTGGTAACTTTATAGTGTAGTTCTGACATCCCAATTTTGGGACTTAGCCGATTTTTCATGAATTTCCATATGACCCTAAGGGTCCCTTTCTTCATACAAGCTTGCCTAGGGCGATCGGTCAAAACTTGTCTTACTATTCGATTGGTCTTCGCACTTTCACCCTAGGCAGTTTGCCTAGGTCTGTCTTCTTGAGGAGGTCAAAACCCAAAATAAGGAGGTTCAGCCGACCCAAAAACCTCCCCTGTCTGAACTACACTAACCCGATTTTTCAGGGTCCTCAGCGCCATACAACTTTGCCTAGGTCACATGTACTCTTGACTTAGGCCATCTGACTTGGTCCGTGTTTCTTCTTAGGGTTCACCTAGGTACTTTGCCTTGCTTGATGTGGTAACTTTTTAGTGTAGTTCAGACATCCCAATTTTGGGACTTAGCCGATTTTTCATGGATTTTCCATATGACCCATAGGGTCCCTTTCTTCATACAAGCTTGCCTAGGGCGATCGGTCAAAACTTGTCTTACTATTCGATTGGTCTTCGCACTTTCACCCTAGGCAGTTTGCCTAGGTGTAGCTTCTTGAGGAGGTCAAAACCCAAAATAAGGAGGTTCAGCCGACCCAAAAACCTCCCCTGTCTGAACTACACTAACCCGATTTTTCAGGGTCCTCAGCGCCATACAACTTTGCCTAGGTCACTTGTACTCTTGACTTAGGCCATCTGACTTGGTCCGTGTTTCTTCTTAGGGTTCACCTAGGTACTTTGCCTTGCTTGATGTGGTAACTTTTTAGTGTAGTTCAGACATCCCAAAATTGGGACTTAGCCGATTTTTCATGTATTTCCATATGACCCATAGGGTCCCTTTCTTCATACAAGCTTGCCTAGGGCGATCGGTCAAAACTTGTCTTACTATTCGATTGGTCTTCGCACTTTCACCCTAGGCAGTTTGCCTAGGTGTAGCTTCTTGAGGAGGTCAAAACCCAAAATAAGGAGGTTCAGCCGACCCAAAAACCTCCCCTGTCTGAACTACACTAACCCGATTTTTCAGGGTCCTCAGCGCCATACAACTTTGCCTAGGTCACTTGTACTCTTGACTTAGGCCATCTGACTTGGTCCGTGTTTCTTCTTAGGGTTCACCTAGGTACTTTGCCTTGCTTGATGTGGTAACTTTTTAGTGTAGTTCAGACATCCCAATTTTGGGACTTAGCCGATTTTTCATGGATTTTCCATATGACCCATAGGGTCCCTTTCTTCATACAAGCTTGCCTAGGGCGATCGGTCAAAACTTGTCTTACTATTCGATTGGTCTTCGCACTTTCACCCTAGGCAGTTTGCCTAGGTGTAGCTTCTTGAGGAGGTCAAAACCCAAAATAAGGAGGTTCAGCCGACCCAAAAACCTCCCCTGTCTAAACTACACTAACCAGATTTTTCAGGGTCCTCACCGTCATACAACTTTGCCTAGGTCACTTGCACTCTTGACTTAGGCCATCTGACTTGGTCCGTGTTTCTTCCTAGGGTTCACCTAGGTACTTTGCCTTGCTTGATGTGGTAACTTTTTAGTGTAGTTCAGACATCCCAATTTTGGGACTTAGCCGATTTTTCATGTATTTCCATATGACCCATAGGGTCCCTTTCTTCATACAAGCTTGCCTAGGGCGATCGGTCAAAACTTGTCTTACTATTCGATTGGTCTTCGCACTTTCACCCTAGGCAGTTTGCCTAGGTGTAGCTTCTTGAGGAGGTCAAAACCCAAAATAAGGAGGTTCAGCCGACCCAAAAACCTCCCCTGTCTAAACTACACTAACCAGATTTTTCAGGGTCCTCACCGTCATACAACTTTGCCTAGGTCACTTGCACTCTTGACTTAGGCCATCTGACTTGGTCCGTGTTTCTTCCTAGGGTTCACCTAGGTACTTTGCCTTGCTTGATGTGGTAACTTTTTAGTGTAGTTCTGACATCCCAATTTTGGGACTTAGCCGATTTTTCATGTATTTCCATATGACCCTTAGGGTCCCTTTCTTCATACAAGCTTGCCTAGGGCGATCGGTCAAAACTTGTCTTACTATTCGATTGGTCTTCGCACTTTCACCCTAGGCAGTTTGCCTAGGTGTAGCTTCTTGATGAGGCCAAAACCCAAAATAAGGGGGTTCGGCCGACCCAAAAACCTACCCTGTCTAAACTACACTAACCAGATTTTTCAGGGTCCTCAGCGCCATACAACTTTGCCTAGGTCACTTGTTCTCTTGACTTAGGCCATCTGACTTGGTCCGTGTTTCTTCCTAGGGTTCACCTAGGTACTTTGCCTTGCTTGGTGTGGTAACTTTTTAGTGTAGTTCTGACATCCTCATTTTGGGACTTAGCCGATTTTTCGTAAAATGCCATATGACCCATATGGGTCCTTTCCTTCATATAAGTTTGCCTTGCTTGGTGTGGTAACATTTGAGTGTAGTTCTGACATCATCATTTTGGGACTTAGCCGATTTTTCGTAAAATACCATATGACCCATCAGGGTCCTTGCTTTCATATAAGTTTGCCTTGCTTGGTGTGGTAACATTTGAGTGTAGTTCTGACATCCCCATTTTGGGACTTAGCCGATTTTTCGATCAATTCCATATGACCCATCAGGGTCCTTTTTCTTCATATAAGTTTGCCTTGCTTGGTGTGGTAACATTTGAGTGTAGTTCTGACATCATCATTTTGGGACTTAGCCGATTTTTCGTAAAATACCATATGACCCATCAGGGTCCTTGCTTTCATATAAGTTTGCCTTGCTTGGTGTGGTAACATATGAGTGTAGTTCAGACATCCCCATTTTGGGACTTAGCCGATTTTTCGATCCATATCATATGACCCATCAGGGTCCTTTCCTTCATATAAGTTTGCCTTGCTTGGTGTGGTAACATTTGAGTGTAGTTCTGACATCCCCATTTTGGGACTTAGCCGATTTTTCGTAAAATACCATTTGACCCATCAGGGTCCTTTGCTTCATATAAGTTTGCCTTGCTTGGTGTGGTAACTTTTTAGTGTAGTTCTGACATCCCCATTTTGGGACTTAGCCGATTTTTCGTAAAATACCATATGACCCATCAGGGTCCTTGCCTTCATATAAGTTTGCCTTGCTTGGTGTGGTAACATTTGAGTGTAGTTCTGACATCCCCATTTTGGGACTTAGCCGATTTTTCGTAAAATACCATTTGACCCATCAGGGTCTTTTGCTTCATATCAGTTTGCCTTGCTTGGTGTGGTAACATATGAGTGTAGTTCAGACATCCCCATTTTGGGACTTAGCCGATTTTTCATAAAATACCATATGACCCATCAGGGACCTTGCCTTCATATAAGTTTGCCTTGCTTGGTGTGGTAACATTTGAGTGTAGTTCTGACATCCCCATTTTGGGACTTAGCCGATTTTTCGTAAAATACCATATGACCCATCAGGGTCCTTTGCTTCATATAAGTTTGCCTTGCTTGGTATGGTAACATTTGAGTGTAGTTCTGACATCATCATTTTGGGACTTAGCCGATTTTTCGTAAAATACCATATGACCCATATGGGTCCTTTGCTTCATATAAGTTTGCCTTGCTTGGTGTGGTAACTTTTTAGTGTAGTTCTGACATCCCCATTTTGGGACTTAGCCGATTTTTCGTAAAATACCATATGACCCATCAGGGTCCTTGCCTTCATATAAGTTTGCCTTGCTTGGTGTGGTAACATTTGAGTGTATTTCTGACATCATCATTTTGGGACTTAGCCGATTTTTCGTAAAATACCATATGACCCATATGGGTCCTTTGCTTCATATAAGTTTGCCTTGCTTGGTGTGGTAACATTTGAGTGTAGTTCTGACATCATCATTTTGGAACTTAGCCGATTTTTCGTAAAATACCATATGACCCATCAGGGTCCTTTCCTTCATATAAGTTTGCCTTGCTTGGTGTGGTAACTTTTTAGTGTAGTTCTGACATCCCCATTTTGGGACTTAGCCGATTTTTCGTAAAATACCATATGACCCATCAGGGTCCTTTGCTTCATATAAGTTTGCCTTGCTTGGTATGGTAACATTTGAGTGTAGTTCTGACATCATCATTTTGGGACTTAGCCGATTTTTCGTAAAATACCATATGACCCATATGGGTCCTTTGCTTCATATAAGTTTGCCTTGCTTGGTGTGGTAACTTTTTAGTGTAGTTCTGACATCCCCATTTTGGGACTTAGCCGATTTTTCGTAAAATACCATATGACCCATCAGGGTCCTTGCCTTCATATAAGTTTGCCTTGCTTGGTGTGGTAACATTTGAGTGTAGTTCAGACATCCCCATTTTGGGACTTAGCCGATTTTTCGATCCATACCATATGACCCATCAGGGTCCTTGCCTTCATATAAGTTTGCCTTGCTTGGTGTGGTAACATTTTAGTGTAGTTCTGACATCACCATTTTGGGACTTAGCCGATTTTTCGTAAAATACCATATGACCCATCAGGGTCCTTGCCTTCATATAAGTTTGCCTTGCTTGGTGTGGTAACATTTTAGTGTAGTTCTGACATCACCATTTTGGGACTTAGCCGATTTTTCGTAAAATACCATATGACCCATCAGGGTCCTTTGCTTCATATAAGTTTGCCTTGCTTCGTGTGGTAACACATGAGTGTAGTTCTGACATCCCCATTTTGGGACTTAGCCGATTTTTCGACCAATACCATATGACCCATCAGGGTCCTTTGCTTCATATAAGTTTGCCTTGCTTGGTGTGGTAACATTTGAGTGTAGTTCTGACATCCCCATTTTGGGACTTAGCCGATTTTTCGATCCATCCTATATGACCCATCAGGGTCCTTTTTCTTCATATAAGTTTCCCAAGACTTAGTGCTTTTTACCTTTGGACACCAATATCACCCTTACGGGTTTCTTTGATCTTCTCACTTTGTATTGACCAAATGTAGGTCTTGCCATGCCAAACATATAATTGTTCTACACCAAGTCTCTATCTCGTACCGCCAGCTCGGTACATTCGATTAACCTGCCCTTAAGGCACCCGGGACTTAGCCATTTTTTCACATTTTTCATGATTTTGAGGCAACTTTTCTCGACTTTGTCACCTTATATCACCAAGATCCTTTCCCTTTAGCGCTTCACTCTGTTCGTATGATATTTAGCGCTGACTATCACCTTTCTATCGCTGAGCTCAACTTCTTATTCGGTGCCATAGAGCCAGAGATATTTGGTGTATGCTGTTATAAGGGAAGTTTGTCACTTTTCCAAAGGCCCACTTTGGGACGCCCATATCTCACCTTCAGGTATCTTCGATCTTCTTGTCGTCTATGGACGAAACTTAGGTCTTGTCTTGGCCAACTTATAAATGTTCTACGGCCAAGCCGTATCTCTTACCGCCAGCCCGGTATTTTTGGACTTAGTCGGATTTTCGCCTCTCGTGGTAACAATTTCTGACTTTGACTCACAATAACACCTGAACGGTCACATGCTAGCGCTTTGCTTGGCAAGAATTATAGTTAGCGCTTCCTTTTCTCTTTCCATCGATACCTTGTTCGTTCCATTCCATGCCATACAGCCGAAGTTATGATGTTTCCCGTTTTCCATATCATGTGGAGCTTATGCTCTGGGAAAACCATCTAACACCTGTACCACCCTTTTGGGTACCACCGATCTCGTCACTATGTTCGGGCCAAATATAGGTTATAACATGCCCAACATATAATTGTTCTACACCAAGTCTCTATCTCTTACCGCCTGCTCGGTATTTTACTCGTAAGTCCAAATTTCACAACTTGTACTTTTTGGCCCAATGTACTCGAGTTTCAATTTTGGTAACATTTTTCGACTTTGACACTTAATAACTTCCAAATCATGCTAGTTAGCGCTTTGCTTTCTTCTAGTCGTATCTAGCGCTGGGTGTTACCTTTCCAAAACATATCCTAGCTTAACAATCCATGCCATACAGCCGGAGCTATACGGTGCACAAGTCAAATCCATTTTAGCCATGTTTCATTTTTGCCAATTTTTGACCACTCGTATCACCCTTCCAGAGTGGTCCGATCTTCTCGCTGTCTATGGACGACTTTTAGGTCTCGTAGAGGCAAACTTATAAGTATTCTACGTCAACCCGCTATCTCTTACCGCCTGCTCGGTATTCTTGGTCTTGTGTGATTTTTGGAAATTTTGGTATTATTTTTCCACTTTATCGCTTAATAACTCAGTTTTGCTCAACACTTAGCGCTTCGGTTGTTTGGGATTATAGTTAGCGCTCGGTTCGACCTTTCCAACACTGATCTTAGCTTGTCGATCCGTTCCATACAGCCTGAGTTATTCGCGATACCGTGTTTCAACCCATTTCTCAAGTCTCGTTTTGGTCCAACTTTGAACCAGCCATATCACCCTGATGGGTACCTCCGATCTTCTCGCTCTATATTGGCCAAAGTTAGGTCTTGTGGTAACGTACTTATGATTGTTCTACGCCGTGTTCGTAGCTCTTATCGTTCGCCCGCTATTTTCGATCATAAGGTGAATTTTCGCCTCTAAACCACCATTTTTCACCTTTGCCCTCTAATATGACCGACTTGCTCAAAACCTAGCGCTTCGCTTGGTAGGACACATAGCTAGCGCTCGTCAAGACCTTTCCAACGCATATCCAAGCTTTCCGATCCGAGCCATACAGCCTGAGCTATAGGCGATACCGTTTTTCCCATTTTCTTGGTCACATGCACTTTAGGGTACCCCTTTTTGCCTTTGACCCTTAATACCTCCTCCGGGTCACTAGTAGGCGCTCAGCTTGGTAGGAAACATAGCTAGAGCAGGCCTTCACCTTTCCAAAACTGCCTCAAGTGTACCGATCCGACATCTAGAACCAAAGTTATGGTCATTCCTATCATGCTCTACTTTCATGGTCAACCTCCACCAAGCACACCTAGGTTGGACCAACTTTCACCAACTCATCTCGAACCCCAAATTTGCTTCGACCTACTAGGTTTCCCTAGTAAAGTGGTCAAAACATCCATTACAACACGACTGGTCTTTCTGGTGGTCGACCTAGGCGACTTTGTTCGACGACCACCACCCCATGGAACTAAAAGACGTCCCTTGATACGGACCACCGATACATTTTCCGGCCTGTCTAAACTACACTCATCGAATTTTTTTTGGGTCCCCACCGTCATACAAGTTTGCCTAGGTCAAGTTTTTCTTCCGGATCGGCCGCGGACCTCACTTTTCATTATCTAGGGAGGCCATAGGGCCCCAAAAGAGGTTTTTTAAAATTTTCGACACTTTCGACTTTGGTCGGATTTTTTCCGATTTTGGTCCGACCTAGGGACTTGGTGGTCCAAGGAGCCTCGGGACCAAACTTTTTTCTCAGGGGTCCCTACCTCCATACAACTTTGCCTAGGTCAATTTTTTGTTCCAAATCGACCGCGGATTTCACTTTTCAATATGTGGGGCTCGTGTAGAGTCCGAATATGAGGTTTTCTCATTTTTCGACATTTTCGACTTTTTTCGACTTTTTTCGGGTTTTTCGACCTAGGGGTCCGCCGAACAAATTTTGGGTCAAAAATTTTTATTGAACTAGTCGAAAGTACGCAAAAAGATAAGACTTTTTGCCGAAGACACCATGCCCCGGAACCGACTCCTTCCCCTTCAAAATAGGGGACAAACGTGATTTTTGAAACTTTTCCTTAGGGAGCCCAAGACTTAGAAAATTTTCAAATTCTCGATTTTTCGATTGCGAGCTAGCGCTTTGCGGTCTTCGGCAATGTTGTAGATCTCGACGAGATAAAACTTTTTGGTCAAGGGACATTTTGCCCTCCGACCCCTCCTTCCCCCCGCAAATCGCCCCCCAAAGTGCAATTTTTGCATTTTCACCTCTTTGCATGCACTGTTCGGCCCAAATGGCCACTTTCTATGGGTCTGAGCGCTTTGCGGTCTTCGGCAAACTTTTAGAGCGTACCAAGCCCTAATTATAATTCTTCTACACCACCTTCGTACCTCTTCATCTCTGGCCGCTATTCGCGTACCAAGGTAATTTTTGTTCATTTTGTCAACATTTTTCATCTTTGACTGCTTATATCGGCCTTGTCATGAACCGATAGCGCTTCGCTGTGTTCTAACGTAAGTTAGTACTACTCAATACCTTTTCAAATCATGTCTTAGATTGTCATTTGCTTGCTTACAGCCGGAGCTATGAGTGATACCGTAAAAAGTACCGAAACTTGGAAAAA
This sequence comes from Anopheles coustani, assembly GCF_943734705.1. Classification (NCBI taxonomy): domain Eukaryota; kingdom Metazoa; phylum Arthropoda; class Insecta; order Diptera; family Culicidae; genus Anopheles; species Anopheles coustani. The sequence continues at coordinate 52,621 of NW_026525181.1, forward strand.
TCCTTGGATCGACCATATCCCCCCTTTGGGGGCCAGATATCGAAAAAAGTTCTGATTCAAAAAGTTGCGCCTTAACGTGTTCTAGTTATGCCTAGAACATTTCACTTCGCTAGCTGGCCTGCAACTTAGCCGTAATTGGGATTTTAGGGTGTTCATGGAGGGCCCATTTCCTGCGACTTGGTATCTTTTGGGCCCTATGTTTCTCTAATATCTCCACGAGTTTTCCAGGTAGCCTTCTCATACTTTCAGGGTGCCTAGAACACCTCAAGACCTTTCCAACGCTATGCCGTTCGCCTCGCTCGGACATCTACAGCCAAAGTTATTCGAGGTACACGGTACCTTACCCTGTTTTCTCAGTACTTGGTCGAAAATTTCGATCAGCCATATGACCGACTTGGACAACCCTGAGCGGGTTGGCCCCATATAACTAAACTTTCGTCTCGTGTAGGCAAACTTATAAATATTCCACGTCAACTCGCTATCTCGTACCGCCTTGACGGTATACTTGGTCCAAGGGCCATTTCCAGCGACTTGGTCGCAATTTCGCTCTAAGTTTCGCTAATACCTTCGTCCGTGGACATGGTGATTTTTTGTTCGTATTTTTCCTTGATAGTCCCACTCAAGACTATTCCATACCAGAGCCAAGCGTCCCGCTAAGTGCCATACAGCCTGAGCAGTAATTCATGAAAGGTACCTCTACCAGTTTTTGCCATACTTGGGTACAAACTTTGTATCGCCCATATCTCCACTTTGGAGGCCAGCCAGCACCTTTGCCCCATATACTTTTTTCTTGGTCATACCATGCACTAAATATAATTGTTCTACGCCAACTTGCTATCTCTTCTCTAACTTGCCGTTATTCTTGGTCCAAGTCCCATTTCATTCGTTTTCGGACCCATTTTGCTATATGTTTCACTAATAGCTTCGGCCATGGACAAGCTGATATTCTGTTTGTATTTTTGCTTGATAGTCCCACTCAAGACCATTCCAAAACACACCGCAACTTGTCGCTCGGTGGCAAACTGACCGAGTTATAATTCATGAAAGATACCTCAACTTGGTACACCATGTGGTCGGCCCAAACCATATACCGACCAAACGACCGACTTGGAGCACCCTGACCGGGTTGCCCCCATATAATGAAAGTTGCGTCTCTACACGCACAACTTATGAATATTCTACGCCAAGTCGCTATCTCTTACCGGTAAGCCGGTATTCACCTTCCAAGGGTGATTTTGGTCAAGTGCCATTTCCTGCGACTTGGTCCCCGAATTGGACCATCATCACCTAATATCTCCGTGGTCTTTCAACTCAGCCTCATAAAACTTTCAGGGTAGATAGGTCTCCCCAAGACCTTTCCAACGGTGAGCCGTTTGCCTCGCTCGGCCATCTACAGCCGAAGTTATTAATGGTACTTGGTACCTTACCCTGTTTTTTCCATACTTGTTCGTACTTGGGTACAAACTTTGGATCGCCCATATCTCCACTTTGGAGGCCAGCTAGCACCTTGGCCCCATATACTTTTTTGTTGGTCATGCCATGCACCAAATATAATTGTTCTACGCCAACTTGCTTTCTCTTCTCCAACTTGCCGTTATTCTTGGTCCAATTCCCATTTCATTCGTTTTTGGACCCATTTTGCTATATGTTTCACTAATAGCTTCGGCCATGGACAAGCTGATTTTCGATTGGTATTTTTCCTTGATAGTCCCACTCAAGACCATTCCAAAACACACCGCAGCTTGTCGCTCGGTGGCAAACTGACCAAGTTATAATTCATGAAAGGTACCTCAACTTGGCACACCACGTGGTCGGCCCAAACCATAAACCAACCAAACGACCGACTTGGAGCACCCTGACCGGGTTGGCCCCATATAATAAAAGTTGCGTCTCTACACGCCCAACTTATGAATATTCTACGCCAAGTCGCTATCTCTTACCGGTAAGCCGGTATTCACCTTCCAAGGGTGATTTTGGTCAAGCGCCATTTCCTGCGACTTGGTCCCCGAATTGGACCATCATCACCTAATATCTCCGTGGTCTTTCAACTCAGCCTCATGAAACTTTCAGGGTAGATAGGTCTCCCCAAGACCTTTCCAACGGTGAGCCGTTTGCCTCGCTCGGCCATCTACAGCCGAAGTTATTAATGGTACTTGGTACCTTACCCTGTTTTTTCCATACTTGTTCGTACTTGGGTACAAACTTTGGATCGCCCATATCTCCACTTTGGAGGCCAGCCAGCACCTTGGCCCCATATACTTTTTTGTTGGTGATACCATGCACCAAATATAATTGTTCTACGCAAGCTTGCTATCTCTTCTCCAACTTGCGGTTATTTTTGACTCAAGTCCCATTTCCATAGTTTTTGGTACCAATTTGCTCTATGTTTCGCTAATAGCTTCGCCCAAGGACTTTGTGATTTTTTGTTCGCATTTTTCCTAAATAGTCCCACTCAAGACTATTCCAAATCACACCTTAGCTTGTCGCTCAGTGCCATACAGCCAGAGTTTTAATTCATGAAAGGTACATCACCTTGGTACACCACGTGGTCGGTCCAAACCATCAACCAACCATATGACCGACTTCGAGTCGAGCTAGCGGCTAGGCTCAATATAATGAAATGCGTGTCTTGATGCGGGCTACTGACGGTCTGAACAATGTAGCTCGCTAGCTCGTCTCTAAACTTGTGTTTTGGTCGAATATTGGGTGTTCATGTACCACTTCGGGTAACATGGACTTTGGTGCAACTTTACCACTTGTGCACTTAATAACTTCCCGGTCATTCAAGTCTTTGCCTTCATACTTTCAGGGTAGTTAGGTCTCGTCGAGACCTTTCCATACATATGCCAAACTCATCGATCGGACATCTATAGCCCGAGTTATTCGCGGTACACCGTACCTTACCCTGTTTTTTCCTCAATTGGGTACAAACCTTGGAACACCCATATCGCCCCTTTAGAGACTAGCTGGCACGTTGGCCTCATATAATGATAAGTGCACCTCAACTAGGGCTACTGACGGTCAGAACATTTCAACTTGCTAGCTCGGGCCCACACTTGTGTTTTTCTCGAATATATGGTTCAAGTGTGCCACTTTGGGCACTTTTGGACATTTTGTCCCCACACAACTTTCTTGCCTTGGTAGATAGGGTCTTGTGATCTTGGGCAAAAAGATGCACCAAGATAAAGTCTAACTTTCGTTCTTGTACCGCAAAGCGCTATCTCAAACACCCGAGGAGATAGAAAGTGATTATGTTCGGTATATCGGTCTTCCATGGCCTACTATGGTAAACCCCTGCAGGTATGCAACCGAAGGTGCTTGGTACATGTATTTGGTGCAATATCGGTGCAAAGTAGGTGTTTCCTTGATCGGGCTATAACTTTCTTGGTTGATGTTGGATTGCTTTGCGGTCTTCGGGGGATAGTTAGGGAACATGTTGGCCAACATTTCCTTATTCCTCAGCCTGGCCGTACCTCTTACCGTCTAGGCGGTATACATGCTCTAAGTTGGAACTTGTGTTCCTTTGGGTAACTTCTCTGACTTTGACGCTTAATAACTTTCGTTCATATGCAGTCTAAGCTCTGCAACTCTCAGGAAAGCTAGTACTACTCATTTCCTTTCCATATCAGTCTTTGGCTTGTCGATCCGATGTCTACAGCCTTACTTATTCACGTTCCCTGTGAAGGTAGGTTTTTGCCCATTTTCCAGTTCATGTGGTAACATTCCCAGACTTTGCCGGCTTTCTCTTCATGTGGTAACTTGCTTGCTCATGTGGTAACTTGGAAGTGTATTTCTGACAGACCCAATCTGGGACTTAGCCGATTTTTCTCTGCATATTATATGGATCCATCACTAGGCCATCTTGCTTGCTCATGTGGTAACTTGGAAGTGTATTTCTGACAGACCCAATCTGGGACTTAGCCGATTTTTCTCTGCATATTATATGGATCCATCACTAGGCCATCTTGCTTGCTCATGTGGTAACTTGGAAGTGTATTTCTGACAGACCCAATCTGGGACTTAGCCGATTTTTCTCTTCATATCATATGGATCCATCATTAGGCCATCTTGCTTGCTTGTGTGGTAACTTGAAAGTGTATTTCCGACAGACCCAATCTCGGACTTAGCCGATTTTTCTCTTCATATTATATGGATCCTGGACTTAGCCGATTATTAGGTTATTATATATGGATCCTGGACTTAGCCGATTTTTCTGTTCATATCATATGGATCTTGGACTTAGCCGATTTTTCTCTTCATATAATATGGATCCTGGACTTAGCCGATTATTAGGTTAATATATATGGATCCTGGACTTAGCCGATTTTTCTCTTCATATAATATGGATCCTGGACTTAGCCGATTTTTCTCTTCATGTAATATGGATCCGGGACTTAGCCGATTTTCTCTTCATATAATATGGATCCGGGACTTAGCCAATTTTTCTCTTCATGTGGTAACGTATGCCAATCGCTCACAAGTCATGGGATAAGGGTACTTGTGTTCTTCCATCTTCTAAGTCCCGCACGGGGACATCGTGATCGCCCCAAGTCCGGAATAGCGCCAAGTCAAGCCCCACGGTGGCCGTGCAGGACCTGTTAGCGGCGGCCCCACTGACAGCACTAATCCGGACTTAGAAATTATATCTTTCTAATCGAACACCACACACGCAACACCACCATACCACCATCTCCTTGCAAGTACCTAAGTACCCGCAACTCCATGGTGAAGGCAATGTCACTCCATCACCAACCTCTTTGCACTGCAAGCACTTGCGTACCCACAACACTCCGAAGAAGGCAACGGCGCGCGATGCTCGACTCCACACACCACACCACACCACACCACCGATGGCCAGCCAGCCAGCCAGCCCAACTAAG
>NW_026525181.1:65000-87500 GCF_943734705.1 Anopheles coustani
CCACAGTAAGTCTACGTGTCCTCTTCCACATAGGGCAAGCTAGAACTAACTATCTTACCCAGGACTGCCGAAGCAGCGTGGACCAGGGGAGGAACACACTTTTCATAGAAACGTAAGGCATCCATGACTGCCATAGTGCGTAAGCCGCCGCTGTGCGCGTAAACCCGTTCCCCGTAGGGAGGAGTCAAGCCGCCGCTTAGAGACGAAGTATGAAGTGTCCTCTTCCACATAGGGCAAGCTAGAATGAACTATCTTACCCAGGACCGCCGAAGCAGCGTGGACCAGGGGAGAACTGAACTTTATACTTCACACCACAGTATTGAGTAATGTGCCCTCTTCCACATAGGGCAAGCTGGAATGTTCCATTTTACCCAGGACGGCCGAAGCGGCGTGGACCAGTGGAGGACTACACAATCATGAGGTTTGATATCGACTTGTGTGTTTCAATAGGATACCGATGGTATGGTTTGAACCGATTTGATTTAGCCATTCTGAAGTCATCACTTGGTTGAAGCGCTGAACTAGGGAGGCATCGTTTACATATATATTGGTTTTCGCATGCTCTACTAGGTTAATGTCATGAGGTTGGCTATCGAGCATGCCCAAGTGATGACTTGATTGTGTGCTTGCTTGAATTCTTCACATTTCATACCATCGGTTAGTTGTCGAATCATTCCTCGATCATAACCTTCGTTCTTGGTTCATGTATGCTCTCTTCCACATAGGGCAAGCTAGAATTAACTATCTTACCCAGGACCGCCGAAGCAGCGTGGACCAGGGGAGAACTATACTTTGTCTTGTATGCCCTCTTCCACATAGGGCAAGCTAGAACTAACTATCTTACCCAGGACCGCCGAAGCAGCGTGGACCAGTGGAGGACTATACTTTGTTCATAACACCACAGTATTGAGTAATGTGCCCTCTTCCACATAGGGCAAGCTAGAATGAACTATCTTACCCAGGACCGCCGGAGCAGTGTGGACCAGTGGAGGACTACACAATCATGAGGTTTGATATCGACTTGTGTGTTTCAATAGGGTACCGATGGTATGTTTTGAACCGATTTGATTTAGCCATTCTGAAGTCATCACTTGGTTGAAGCGCTGAACTAGGGAGGGGCATCGTTTACATATATATTGGTTTTCGCATGCTCTACTAGGTTAATGTCATAGGGTTGGCTATCGAGCATGCCCAAGTGATGACTTGATTGTGTGCTTGCTTGAATTCTTCACATTTCATACCATCGGTTAGTTGTCGAATCATTCCTCGATCATAACCTTCGTTCTTGGTTCATGTATGCTCTCTTCCACATAGGGCAAGCTAGAATTAACTATCTTACCCAGGACCGCCGAAGCAGCGTGGACCAGGGGAGAACTATACTTTGTCTTGTATGCCCTCTTCCACATAGGGCAAGCTAGAACTAACTATCTTACCCAGGACCGCCGAAGCAGCGTGGACCAGTGGAGGACTATACTTTGTTCATTACACCACAGTATTAAGTATGGTGTCCTCTTCCACATAGGGCAAGCTAGAACTAACTATCTTACCCAGGACCGCCGAAGCAGTGTGGACCAGGGGAGGACTATACTTTATACTTCACACACTAGCCATACTGAAGTCATCACTTGGTTGAAGCGCTGAACTACGGCGGGGTAATCGTTTACAGGTTATAATCATATAGCTGCATGCTCATTAGTAGATAATGGAATATTGTATGGCAATATGAGCATGCCCAAGTGATGACTTTGTTTCAAGCTCAACAGGTAGGGTATTGAGTCCTCTTCCACATAGGGCAAGCTAGAATGAACTATCTTACCCAGGACCGCCGGAGCAGCGTGGACCAGTGGAGGACTCTATACTTTATACTTCACACCACAGTATTGAGTACGACTTGCATAAAGCCCCTAATGAGAACCACGAGGGCTCTCTCAATGTAGAACCACGAGGGCTCTAGTACCGATTCTCTCGGTACGGCTTGGTCCGTGTTCCTTTATGCTTGTACTCTAAGTATTAAGTATTGTGTCCTCTTCCACATAGGGCAAGCTAGAACTAACTATCTTACCCAGGACCGCCGAAGCAGTGTGGACCAGGGGAGGACTATACTTTATACTTCACACACTAGCCATACTGAAGTCATCACTTGGTGGGGGTGAACTACGGCGGTATCTATCGTTTTGGTTCGGTCTATATAGGGTCGCTTGCATGCTCATTCGAATATAATGTAATTGTGTATGGCAATATGAGCATGCCCAAGTGATGACTTTGTTTCAAGCTCAACAGGTAGGGTATTGAGTCCTCTTCCACATAGGGCAAGCTAGAATGAACTATCTTACCCAGGACCGCCGGAGCAGCGTGGACCAGTGGAGGACTCTATACTTTATACTTCACACCACAGTATTGAGTACTTCTTGCATAAAGCCCCTAATGAGAACCACGAGGGCTCTCTCAATGTAGAACCACAAGGGCTCTAGTACCGATTCTCTCGGTACGGCTTGGTCCGTGTTCCTTTATGCTTGTACTCTTAGAAAGTCTCAACCCGGAGGTCTTGACTTTGATTGTCATAGTTGGACTACGACGGGGTATCCGACTCATCGAATACCCCAGAAGCACACCATCTTTCGGGTAGGCGGTACGCGTACCTCCGGACGCGGAAGTCTCAACCCGGAGGTCTTGACTTTGTATTGTCATAGTTGGACTACGACGGGGTATCCGACTCATCGAATACCCCAGAAGCACACCATCTTTCGGGTAGGCGGTACGCGTACCTCCGGACGCGGAAGTCTCAACCCGGAGGTCTTGACTTTGATTGTCATAGTTGGACTACGACGGGGCATCCGACCATTGCTGATCGAACACCCCTGATTCACCATCTTTCGGGTAGGCGGTACGCGTACCTCCGGACGCGGAAGTCTCAACCCGGAGGTCTTGACTTTGATTGTCATAGTTGGACTACGACGGGGTATCCGACTCATCGAATACCCCAGAAGCACACCATCTTTCGGGTAGGCGGTACGCGTACCTCCGGACGCGGAAGTCTCAACCCGGAGGTCTTGACTTTGATTGTCATAGTTGGACTACGACGGGGTATCCGACTCATCGAATACCCCAGAAGCACACCATCTTTCGGGTAGGCGGTACGCGTACCTCCGGACGCGGAAAGTCTCAACCCGGAGGTCTTGACTTTGGTTGTCATAGTTGGACTATGACGGGGCATCCGACCATTGCTGATCGAACACCCCTGTTACACCATCTTTCGGATAGGCGGTGCGCGACACCACCGACGCGGAAAGTCTCAACCCGGAGGTCTTGACTTTGTATTGTTGGATAGTCCTCTTCCACTATAGGGCAAGCTGGAAATATTCCATTTTACCCAGGACTGCCGAGGCAGCGTGGACCAGGGGAGAACTTCACGGAATCTTCAGGCATCCATGATTGCCATAGTGCGTAAGCCGCCGCTGTGCGCGTCAACTCGTTCCCCGTGAGGAGGAGTCTAGCCGCCGCTAAAAGACGAAGCATTAAGTGTCCTCATTCCACTATAGGGCAAGCTAGAATTAACTATCTTACCCAGGACCGCCGAAGCAGCGTGGACCAGGCGAGGACTATACTTTATACTTCACACCACAGTATTGAGTACGACTTGCATAAAGCCCCTAATGAGAACCACGAGGGCTCTCTCAATGTAGAACCACGAGGGCTCTAGTACCGATTCTCTCGGTACGGCTTGGTCCGTGTTCCTTTATGCTTGTACTCGCGGAAAGTCTCAACCCGGAGGTCTTGACTTTGATTGTCATAGTTGGACTACGACGGGGCATCCGACCATTGCTGACCGAACACCCCTGATTCATCATCTTTCGGATAGGAGGTGCGCCCACCTCCGACGCGGAAGTCTCAACCCGGAGGTTCGGACTTAGAGTTTTTCCCATTTAAAAGTTTTTCTCTTAGCCATACTGAAGTCATCACTTGGTGAACGATTGAACTAGGGCGGGTTAATCGTTTATAGGTATCATGTGGTTTGCATGCTCTCTTAGGTTAAGGTCATGTGGTTGGCTATCGAGCATGCCCAAGTGATGACTTTGTTTCACGCTTGCTTGATTTCTTCATGATTCCCTGTTATATAGTGTAATCATTCGAGAACAGGGAATCTTTGGTTTTGCTCAACAGGTATTGGATGTCAACTTGGTATCTAGATCGCATTAAGTCTCAACCCTTAGGTTCGGACTTGTATAGTGACATCTTGTTACGGTCTTGAGTCTCAACCCGCAGGTTCGGACTACTTAGTGTTTGATCGAATATAATATGGCAACTTGTGCCTAAGTCTCAACCCGCAGGTTCGGACTTCTGTTTATTTGGCCAATGTATGTATAAGGCAACTTGTGCCTAAGTCTCAACCCGCAAGTTCGGACTTGTGTATTTGTTCGAAGTCATGTATAAGGCAACGTGTGCCTAAGTCTCAACTCGCAGGTTCGGACTTGTTAGTGTTTCGTCAACTTTCATATGGCAACTTGTGCCTAAGTCTCAACCCGCAGGTTCGGACTTGTGTATTTGTTCGAAGTCATGTATAAGGCAACTTGTGCCTAAGTCTCAACCCGCAGGTTCGGACTTGTGTATTTGTTCGAAGTCATGTATAAGGCAACGTGTGCCTAAGTCTCAACCCGCAGGTTCGGACTTGTTAGTGTTTCGTCAACTTTCATATGGCAACTTGTGCCTGAGTCTCAACCCGCAGGTTCGGACTTCTATAGTGTTTCGTCAATTATCATATGGCAACTTGTGCCGAAGTCTCAACCCGCAGGTTCGGACTTCTGGAAGGATCACTTGGCCACTAATGATCCTTCCGCAGGTTCACCTACGGAAACCTTGTTACGACTTTTACTTCCTCTAAATCATCAAGTTCGGTCAACTTCGATAAAGCAGACGCGGTTCACGAGGATCCAGCGAACGATCATCTCCAAAGACCTCACTAAATAATCCATCGGTAGTAGCGACGGGCGGTGTGTACAAAGGGCAGGGACGTATTCAACGCTGGCTGATGACCAGCACTTACTAGAAGTTCCGAGTTCATATGGACCATTGCAATCCATAATCCCTACTAAGTGAGTATTTGAGTGATTTCCCGTTCCTCTCGGAATAGGAGACACGCTGCTACCCACATTGTAGCACGCGTGTAGCCCAGAACATCTAAGGGCATCACGGACCTGTTATCGCTCGATCTCATTTTGCTAAACACAAATTGTCCTGCTAAGCAGCGTACCGTAAGTGCACTTGCGCACACGAACAGCGAAGGTGTCAGGTCATACTCCACCGAAAGGTCCTAACCCGTTCCAATCGGCATCGACGCATTAACGCTGACTGCGTTCTAGTTAGCATATGTGAGTCACGTTCGTTATCGGAATTAACCAGACAAATCAATCCACGAACTAAGAACGGCCATGCACCACTACCCTTAAATTTGAGAAAGAGCTATTAATCTGTCTCACCTCCATAAGTTCGGACCTGGTAAGTTTTCCCGTGTTGAGTCAAATTGAACCGCAAGCTCCATTTCATTGTGGTGCCCTTCCGTCAATTCCTTTAAGTTTCAACTTTGCAACCATACTTCCCCCGGAACCTGACTTTGGTTTCCCGGAAGCTACTGAGAGCACCTGGTTGTAGCGTCTCCCAATTGCTAGTTGGCATCGTTTACGGTTAGAACTAGGGCGGTATCTAATCGCCTTCGATCCTCTAACTTTCGTTCTTGATTAAAGAAAGCATCCTTGACAAATGCCTTCGCTTTAGTTAGTCTTACGACGGTCTACGAATTTCACCTCTCGCGCCGTAATACTAGTGTCCCCAACTACTTCTGTTAATCATTACCTCCGGTCTGAGTACAAACCAATGAAAGATTAGACCAAGGTCGTATTCCATTATTCCATGCAAGATTATTCTAGGGCGTTTGGGCACCCTGCTTTAAGCACTCTAATTTGTTCAAGGTAAACGTGAGCGGTCGAGCTCTATGTTACACTTGCACCCGTTGAAGGGCACACCATGACACAGACTTGGTGCCCTACCACACCATTGAGTCGCAACCAGATTCCGACTTGGCCCACCGACCACGGGTTGACCGGGTCGGCGGAGCCGGACTGTGTTGGACAAGTATCAACTTCGAACGTTTTAACCGCAACAATTTTAATATACGCTAGTGGAGCTGGAATTACCGCGGCTGCTGGCACCAGACTTGCCCTCCACTTGATCCTCGTAGAAGGATTTATGCTCTACTCATTCCAATTATGAAACATCATTAAAGAGTTTCATATTGTTATTTCTCGTCACTACCTCCCCGTCCCGGGATTGGGTAATTTACGCGCCTGCTGCCTTCCTTGGATGTGGTAGCCATTTCTCAGGCTCCCTCTCCGGAATCGAACCCTGATTCCCCGTTACCCGTTGCAACCATGGTAGTCCTCTATACTACCATCCATAGTTGATAGGGCAGATATTTGCGAGATCTGTCGTCGGTGCGAGACCATACGATCAGCATCATTATCCAGACTTCAACTCAATGACACGGAGAACCCGCGATTGGTTTGACTAATAAGTGCACCAGTTCCCGCGAGGGTCCTGGCATGTTGCATGTATTAGCTCTAGATTTTCCACAGTTATCCAAGTAACTAGGTTGATGATCTCGTAAATTATAGCTGTTATACTGAGCCTTATGCGGTTTCACATTAAATCTGTTTGTACTTAGACATGCATGGCTTAACCTTTGAGACGAGCGTATATTACTGGTAGGATCAACCAGAATTCCGACTTTGCGTTCGAATGTTCATTGTCCCATTGCACCCGGAGGAGCAAACACCACGTTCTATATGTTGTCAAGTCCGGTAGCACACGGGAGGCGAGCCCCCGTGCGAACCTCATTGCCCTCGTATCACACACACCCGATGCACCGGACAGGCACTTGAGCGGCATTCGACTCCGCTAAGCGCACGTGCGCCCGATTGTGCATGCGCTGACGGGGCCTTCATACCCCTACCACAGCGACCTTATGCCAAACTTCCATGAATACTTAGGTGAGCTGACAAGGGCCTTCATTTCCCTACCATCAACTAAAGGACACGCTAGGCGCGTCCGATCATTGCAACTGCGGGGCTTTCATACCCCAATCACCACAGTACGCAATTCACCAGAGTTTAATCACAACCCCCCCGGACATGGCACACTATTAACTTGCAACAAAACTTAGTGTGTGCCGGGCACATCGGTTCCACAAAATCATTCCCGATGTACCCCAATTGGGGTTGTGAACGCATCCATGGTCCTCTGACACACCCAACCAAGCGTGGATACTACATACCTCAAACACCCAGTACACTAACAGACAAATCAATATATGGTTGCTTTCCCCCAGACATTTGCCAATCACTTGGCACCCGGACGGGAACTCGCTCCTGATTGCGCCATTGCCACCCATTTGCCAAGAGCGAGTTCTGTATGTAGATTTCATTTGGAAAGACAACCGTGTACTGGATATTCTATCCGACGATTACAGATGACGAGTACGAGACTCGACTACACTCACGGATAATACATTTTGGGTCGAGATTGCTTTCGGGGTTTTCGATTGGTCTTGCGCTTGTAAACGTATAACTTTGACTTGTGGTAACCTCGGTATGTTAGTCGATCACGTGGTTGTGAACTGGGTAGGGGTGAGCAATCTGTTCACTTGCACTCTGGGTAGGAATATGGTGAGCGCTATAGGTTAAAGATCATGGTATGGTTCCATCGTGATGACTTTCGCTAGATAGTAGTATGTTTGGATAGTTATAACGTTTTTGGCCATTTGTTCATAGTGTTCGGTTCATTCAGGAATTCGATTGGTCTTTGCTTCACACACGTGGTCGATCACTTGGATGTGAACTAGGGTGAGATTAAGGTGTTCACTAGTGCTCTTCGGTTTTGGATCAGTAATGAGCACTTGATTGGTTTCGCATAATATGTATCCATAGTGATGACTCTTTCCAGCTTAAGATTTCGTTACCGGTTTCGAATCCTCCCCACGTTCGCTTTTACTTGGTTAGGTTTTCGAGTGTAGATTTGAAAGCAATCTCATGTATGTATCCCATCTGATATAAGCCACTGACAGTTCATGTCACCTCGTTCAACTCTCGCTGGGTCACAGAAGTATGTTACTGCGCCCATTATCCCTACTCGGATAGGTTCGGTTCGTTCGTTTTATACTACGGTGAGTAAACTCAATTTGTGCATCGCATAGCCATGGAAAGCAAGCTTTCGCGGGCCTCTTCGACTGTTTTGATACGAGCTGTGCCCGTGATGCTTGTCATCCCAGGATACTAGACCCCTTTGGACGACCGCATGACCATCAGAAAGTAAATTCCACGTTCGATTTGGGGTGTGAACCCCGAACATAAAGTCTTTGTGTAGAACCACGAGGGCTCTATAGTACCGATTCTCTCGGTACGCTTGGTCCGTGTTCCTTTATGTTCGTACTCTTGTGAATAAGATTCACGTTCGTTTTGGGATATTTGCTACTGTCACCGTTTGAGTACTATGGGGCTTGAACCCCTAACATAAAGTCTTTGTGTAGAACCACGAGGGTTCTATAGTACCGATTCTCTCGGTACGCTTGGTCCGTGTTCCTTTATGTTCGTACTCTTGTGTGTATAATATTCATGTTCGGTTTGGGATATTTGCTACTGTCACCGTTTGAGTACTATGGGGCTTGAACCCCTAACATAAAGTCTTTGTGTAGAACCACGAGGGCTCTATAGTACCGATTCTCTCGGCACGCTTGGTCCGTGTTCCTTTATGTTCGTACTCTTGTGTGTATAATATACATGTTCGGTTTGGGATATTTGCTACTTTCACCTGGGTCCCGTTCTTCATACAAGTCTGCCTTGCTAATGTGGTAACTTTATAGTGTAGTTCTGACATCCCAATTTTGGGACTTAGCCGATTTTTCATGAATTTCCATATGACCCATAGGGTCCCTTTCTTCATACAAGCTTGCCTAGGGCGATCGGTCAAAACTTGTCTTACTATTCGATTGGTCTTCGCAGTTTCACCCTAGGCAATTCGCCTAGGTCTGTCTTCTTGAGGAGGCCAAAACCCGAAATAAGGAGGTCTGGCCGACCCTGAAACCTCCCCTGTCTTAACTACACTAACCCGATTTTTCAGGGTCCTCAGCGCCATACAAATTTGCCTAGGTCACTTGTACTCTTGACTTAGGCCATCCGACTTGGTCCGTGTTTCTTCCTAGGGTTCACCTAGGTACTTTGCCTTGCTTGATGTGGTAACTTTTTAGTGTAGTTCAGACATCCTAATTTTGGGACTTAGCCGATTTTTCATGTATTTCCATATGACCCATAGGGTCCCTTTCTTCATACAAGCTTGCCTAGGGCGATCGGTCAAAACTTGTCTTACTATTCGATTGGTCTTCGCACTTTCACCCTAGGCAGTTCGCCTAGGTCTGTCTTCTTGAGGAGGCCAAAACCCGAAATAAGGAGGTCCAGCCGACCCTGAAACCTCCCCTGTCTTAACTACACTAACCCGATTTTTCATGGTCCTTAGCGCCATACAACTTTGCCTAGGTCACTTGTACTCTTGACTTAGGCCATCTGACTTGGTCCGTGTTTCTTCCTAGGGTTCACCTAGGTACTTTGCCTTGCTTGATGTGGTAACTTTTTAGTGTAGTTCAGACATCCCAATTTCGGGACTTAGCCGATTTTTCGTATATTTCCATATGACCCATAGGGTCCCTTTCTTCATACAAGCTTGCCTAGGGCGATCGGTCAAAACTTGTCTTACTATTCGATTGGTCTTCGCACTTTCACCCTAGGCAGTTTGCCTAGGTCTGTCTTCTTGAGGAGGCCAAAACCCGAAATAAGGAGGTTCAGCCGACCCAGAAACCTCCCCTGTCTGAACTACACTAACCCGATTTTTCAGGGTCCTCAGCGCCATACAACTTTGCCTAGGTCACTTGTACTCTTGACTTAGGCCATCTGACTTGGTCCGTGTTTCTTCCTAGGGTTCACCTAGGTACTTTGCCTTGCTTGCTGTGGTAACTTTTTAGTGTAGTTCAGACATCCCAATTTTGGGACTTAGCCGATTTTTCATGTATTTCCATATGACCCATAGGGTCCCTTTCTTCATACAAGCTTGCCTAGGGCGATCGGTCAAAACTTGTCTTACTATTCGATTGGTCTTCGCACTTTCACCCTAGGCAGTTTGCCTAGGTGTAGCTTCTTGAGGAGGTCAAAACCCAAAATAAGGAGGTTCAGCCGACCCAAAAACCTCCCCTGTCTAAACTACACTAACCAGATTTTTCAGGGTCCTCACCGTCATACAACTTTGCCTAGGTCACTTGTTCTCTTGACTTAGGCCATCTGACTTGGTCCGTGTTTCTTGCTAGGGTTCACCTAGGTACTTTGCCTTGCTTGATGTGGTAACTTTTTAGTGTAGTTCAGACATCCCAATTTTGGGACTTAGCCGATTTTTCATGTATTTCCATATGACCCATAGGGTCCCTTTCTTCATACAAGCTTGCCTAGGGCGATCGGTCAAAACTTGTCTTACTATTCGATTGGTCTTCGCACTTTCACCCTAGGCAGTTTGCCTAGGTGTAGCTTCTTGAGGAGGTCAAAACCCAAAATAAGGAGGTTCAGCCGACCCAAAAACCTCCCCTGTCTAAACTACACTAACCAGATTTTTCAGGGTCCTCACCGTCATACAACTTTGCCTAGGTCACTTGCACTCTTGACTTAGGCCATCTGACTTGGTCCGTGTTTCTTGCTAGGGTTCACCTAGGTAGTTTGCCTTGCTTGATGTGGTAACTTTTTAGTGTAGTTCTGACATCCCAATTTTGGGACTTAGCCGATTTTTCATGTATTTCCATATGACCCTTAGGGTCCCTTTCTTCATACAAGCTTGCCTAGGGCGATCGGTCAAAACTTGTCTTACTATTCGATTGGTCTTCGCACTTTCACCCTAGGCAGTTTGCCTAGGTGTAGCTTCTTGAGGAGGTCAAAACCCAAAATAAGGAGGTTCAGCCGACCCAAAAACCTCCCCTGTCTAAACTACACTAACCAGATTTTTCAGGGTCCTCACCGTCATACAACTTTGCCTAGGTCACTTGCACTCTTGACTTAGGCCATCTGACTTGGTCCGTGTTTCTTGCTAGGGTTCACCTAGGTAGTTTGCCTTGCTTGATGTGGTAACTTTTTAGTGTAGTTCTGACATCCCAATTTTGGGACTTAGCCGATTTTTCATGTATTTCCATATGACCCTTAGGGTCCCTTTCTTCATACAAGCTTGCCTAGGGCGATCGGTCAAAACTTGTCTTACTATTCGATTGGTCTTCGCACTTTCACCCTAGGCAGTTTGCCTAGGTGTAGCTTCTTGATGAGGCCAAAACCCAAAATAAGGGAGTTCGGCCGACCCAAAAACCTACCCTGTCTAAACTACACTAACCCGATTTTTCAGGGTCCTCAGCGCCATACAACTTTGCCTAGGTCACTTGTTCTATTGACTTAGGCCATCTGACTTGGTCCGTGTTTCTTCCTAGGGTTCACCTAGGTACTTTGCCTTGCTTGGTGTGGTAACTTTTTAGTGTAGTTCTGACATCCCCATTTTGGGACTTAGCCGATTTTTCGTAAAATACCATATGACCCATCAGGGTCCTTTGCTTCATATAAGTTTGCCTTGCTTGGTGTGGTAACATTTGAGTGTAGTTCTGACATCCCCATTTTGGGACTTAGCCGATTTTTCGATCAATACCATATGACCCATCAGGGTCCTTTGCTTCATATAAGTTTGCCTTGCTTGGTGTGGTAACATTTGAGTGTAGTTCTGACATCCCCATTTTGGGACTTAGCCGATTTTTCGATCAATACCATATGACCCATCAGGGTCCTTTCCTTCATATAAGTTTGCCTTGCTTGATGTGGTAACATTTGAGTGTAGTTCAGACATCCCCATTTTGGGACTTAGCCGATTTTTCGATCCATACCATATGACCCATCAGGGTCCTTGCCTTCATATAAGTTTGCCTTGCTTGGTGTGGTAACATTTTAGTGTAGTTCTGACATCACCATTTTGGGACTTAGCCGATTTTTCGATCAATACCATATGACCCATCAGGGTCCTTGCCTTCATATAAGTTTGCCTTGCTTGGTGTGGTAACATTTTAGTGTAGTTCTGACATCACCATTTTGGGACTTAGCCGATTTTTCGTAAAATACCATATGACCCATCAGGGTCCTTTGCTTCATATAAGTTTGCCTTGCTTGGTGTGGTAACACATGAGTGTAGTTCTGACATCCCCATTTTGGGACTTAGCCGATTTTTCGACCAATACCATATGACCCATCAGGGTCCTTTGCTTCATATAAGTTTGCCTTGCTTGGTGTGGTAACATTTGAGTGTAGTTCTGACATCATCATTTTGGGACTTAGCCGATTTTTCGTAAAATACCATATGACCCATATGGGTCCTTTGCTTCATATAAGTTTGCCTTGCTTGGTGTGGTAACATTTGAGTGTAGTTCTGACATCCCCATTTTGGGACTTAGCCGATTTTTCGTAAAATACCATATGACCCATCAGGGTCCTTTGCTTCATATAAGTTTGCCTTGCTTGGTGTGGTAACTTGTTAGTGTAGTTCTGACATCATCATTTTGGGACTTAGCCGATTTTTCGTAAAATACCATATGACCCATCAGGGTCCTTGCCTTCATATAAGTTTGCCTTGCTTGGTGTGGTAACATTTGAGTGTAGTTCTGACATCCCCATTTTGGGACTTAGCCGATTTTTCGTAAAATACCATTTGACCCATCAGGGTCTTTTGCTTCATATAAGTTTGCCTTGCTTGGTGTGGTAACATATGAGTGTAGTTCAGACATCCCCATTTTGGGACTTAGCCGATTTTTCGTAAAATACCATATGACCCATCAGGGTCCTTTGCTTCATATAAGTTTGCCTTGCTTGGTGTGGTAACATTTGAGTGTAGTTCTGACATCCCCATTTTGGGACTTAGCCGATTTTTCGATCAATACCATATGACCCATCAGGGTCCTTTGCTTCATATAAGTTTGCCTTGCTTGGTGTGGTAACATTTGAGTGTAGTTCTGACATCCCCATTTTGGGACTTAGCCGATTTTTCGATCAATACCATATGACCCATCAGGGTCCTTTGCTTCATATAAGTTTGCCTTGCTTGGTGTGGTAACATTTGAGTGTAGTTCTGACATCCCCATTTTGGGACTTAGCCGATTTTTCGATCAATACCATATGACCCATCAGGGTCCTTTCCTTCATATAAGTTTGCCTTGCTTGATGTGGTAACATTTGAGTGTAGTTCAGACATCCCCATTTTGGGACTTAGCCGATTTTTCGATCCATACCATATGACCCATCAGGGTCCTTGCCTTCATATAAGTTTGCCTTGCTTGGTGTGGTAACATTTTAGTGTAGTTCTGACATCACCATTTTGGGACTTAGCCGATTTTTCGATCAATACCATATGACCCATCAGGGTCCTTGCCTTCATATAAGTTTGCCTTGCTTGGTGTGGTAACATTTTAGTGTAGTTCTGACATCACCATTTTGGGACTTAGCCGATTTTTCGTAAAATACCATATGACCCATCAGGGTCCTTTGCTTCATATAAGTTTGCCTTGCTTGGTGTGGTAACACATGAGTGTAGTTCTGACATCCCCATTTTGGGACTTAGCCGATTTTTCGACCAATACCATATGACCCATCAGGGTCCTTTGCTTCATATAAGTTTGCCTTGCTTGGTGTGGTAACATTTGAGTGTAGTTCTGACATCCCCATTTTGGGACTTAGCCGATTTTTCGATCCATCCTATATGACCCATCAGGGTCCTTTTTCTTCATATAAGTTTCCCAAGACTTAGTGCTTTTTACCTTTGGACACCAATATCACCCTTACGGGTTTCTTTGATCTTCTCACTTTGTATTGACCAAATGTAGGTCTTGCCATGCCAAACATATAATTGTTCTACACCAAGTCTCTATCTCGTACCGCCAGCTCGGTACATTCGATCAACCTGCCCTTAAGGCACCCGGGACTTAGCCATTTTTTCACATTTTTCATGATTTTGAGGCAACTTTTCTCGACTTTGTCACCTTATATCACCAAGATCCTTTCCCTTTAGCGCTTCACTCTGTTCCAATGATATTTAGCGCTGACTATCACCTTTCTATCGCTGAGCTCAACTTCTTATTCGGTGCCATAGAGCCAGAGATATTTGGTGTATGCTGTTATAAGGGAAGTTTGTCACTTTTTCAAAGGCCCACTTTGGGACGCCCATATCTCACCTTCAGGTATCTTCGATCTTCTTGTCGTCTATGGACGAAACTTAGGTCTTGTCTTGGCCAACTTATAAATGTTCTACGGCCAAGCCGTATCTCTTACCGCCAGCCCGGTATTTTTGGACTTAGTCGGATTTTCGCCTCTCGTGGTAACAGTTTCTGACTTTGACTCACAATAACACCCGAACGGTCACATGCTAGCGCTTTGCTTGGAAGGAAATATAGTTAGCGCTACCTTTTCTCTTTCTATCGATACCTTGTTCGTTCCATTCCATGCCATACAGCCGAAGTTATGATGTTTCCCGTTTTCCATATCATGTGGAGCTTATGCTCTGGGAAAACCATCTAACACCTGTACCACCCTTTTGGGTACCACCGATCTCGTCACTATGTTCGGGCCAAATATAGGTTATAACATGCCCAACATATAATTGTTCTACACCAAGTCTCTATCTCTTACCGCCTGCTCGGTATTTTACTCGTAAGTCCAAATTTCACAACTTGTACTTTTTGGCCCAATGTACTCGAGTTTCAATTTTGGTAACATTTTTCGACTTTGACACTTAATAACTTCCAAATCATGCTAGTTAGCGCTTTGCTTTCTTCTAGTCGTATCTAGCGCTGGGTGTTACCTTTCCAAAACATATCCTAGCTTTACAATCCATGCCATACAGCCGGAGCTACATGGTGCACAAGTCAAATCCATTTTAGCCATGTTTCATTTTTGCCAATTTTTGACCACTCGTATCACCCTTCCAGAGTGGTCCGATCTTCTCGCTGTCTATGGACGACTTTTAGGTCTCGTAGAGGCAAACTTATAAGTATTCTACGTCAACCCGCTATCTCTTACCGCCTGCTCGGTATTCTTGGTCTTGTGTGATTTTTGGCCATTTTGGTATTATTTTTCCACTTTGTCGCTTAATAACTCAGTTTTGCTCAACACTTAGCGCTTCGGTTGTTTGGGATTATAGTTAGCGCTCGGTTCGACCTTTCCAACACTGATCTTAGCTTGTCGATCCGTTCCATACAGCCTGAGTTATTCGCGATACCGTGTTTCAACCCATTTCTCAAGTCTCGTTTTGGTCCAACTTTGAACCAGCCATATCACCCTGATGGGTACCTCCGATCTTCTCGCTCTATATTGGCCAAAGTTAGGTCTTGTGGTAACGTACTTATGATTGTTCTACGCCGTGTTCGTAGCTCTTATCGTTCGCCCGCTATTTTCGATCATAAGGTGAATTTTCGCCTCTAAACCACCATTTTTCACCTTTGCCCTCTAATATGACCGACTTGCTCAACACCTAGCGCTTCGCTTGGTAGGACACATAGCTAGCGCTCGTCAAGACCTTTCCAACGCATATCCAAGCTTTCCGATCCGAGCCATACAGCCTGAGCTATAGGCGATACCGTTTTTCCCATTTTCTTGGTCACATGCACTTTAGGGTACCCCTTTTTGCCTTTGACCCTTAATACCTCCTCCGGGTCACTAGTAGGCGCTCAGCTTGGTAGGAAACATAGCTAGAGCAGGCCTTCACCTTTCCAAAACTGCCGAAAGTGTACCGATCCGACATCTAGAACCAAAGTTATGGTCATTCCCATCATGCTCTACTTTCATGGTCAACCTCCACCAAGCACACCTAGGTTGGACCAACTTTCACCAACTCATCTCGAACCCCAAATTTGCTTCGACCTACTAGGTTTCCCTAGTAAAGTGGTCAAAACATCCATTACAACACGACTGGTCTTTCTGGTGGTCGACCTAGGCGACTTTGTTCGACGACCACCACCCCATGGAACTAAAAGACGTCCCTTGATACGGACCACCGATACATTTTCCGGCCTGTCTAAACTACACTCATCGAAATTTTTTTGGGTCCCCACCGTCATACAAGTTTCCCTAGGTCAAGTTTTTCTTCCGGATCGGCCGCGGACCTCACTTTTCATTATCTAGGGAGGCCACAGGGCCCCAAAAGGGGTTTTTTAAAATTTTCGACACTTTCGACTTTGGTCGGATTTTTTCCGATTTTGGTCCGACCTAGGGACTTGGTGGTCCAAGGAGCCTCGGGACCAAACTTTTTTCTCAGGGGTCCCTACCTCCATACAACTTTGCCTAGGTAAATTTTTTGTTCCAAATCGACCGCGGATTTCACTTTTCAATATCTGGGGCTCGTGTAGAGTCCGAATATGAGGTTTTCTCATTTTTCGACATTTTCGACTTTTTTCGACTTTTTTCGGGTTTTTCGACCTAGGGGTCCGCCGAACAAATTTTGGGTCAAAAATTTTTATTGAACTAGTCGAAAGTACGCAAAAAGATAAGACTTTTTGCCGAAGACACCATGCCCCGGAACCGACTCCTTCCCCTTCAAAATAGGGGACAAACGTGATTTTTGAAACTTTTCCTTAGGGAGCCCAAGACTTAGAAAATTTTCAAATTCTCGATTTTTCGATTGCGAGCTAGCGCTTTGCGGTCTTCGGCAATGTTGTAGATCTCGACGAGATAAAACTTTTTGGTCAAGGGACATTTTGCCCTCCGACCCCTCCTTCCCCCCGCAAATCGCCCCCCAAAGTGCAATTTTTGCATTTTCACCTCTTTGCATGCACTGTTCGGCCCAAATGGCCACTTTCTATGGGTCTGAGCGCTTTGCGGTCTTCGGCAAACTTTTAGAGCGTACCAAGCCCTAATTATAGTTGTTCTACACCAACTTCGTACCTCTTCATCCCTGGCCGCTATTCGCGTACCAAGGTAATTTTTGTTCATTTTATCAACATTTTTCATCTTTGACTGTTTATATCGGCCTTGCCATGAACCGATAGCGCTTCGCTGTGTTCTAACGTAAGTTAGTACTACTCAATACCTTTCCAAATCATGTCTTAAATTGTCATTTGCTTGCTTACAGCCGGAGCTATGAGCGATACCGTAAAAAGTACCGAAACTTGGAAAAATCCTTGGATCGCCCATATCCCCCCTTTGGGGACCAGATATCGAAAAAAGTTCTGATTCAAAAAGTTGCGCATTAACGTGTTCTAGTTATGCCTAGAACATTTCACTTCGCTAGCTGGCCTGCAACTTAGCCGTAATTGGGATTTTAGGGTGTTCATGGATTGTCCATTTCCTGCGACTTGGTATCTTTTGGGCCCTATGTTTCTCTAATATCTCCACGAGTTTTCCAGGTAGCCTTCTCATACTTTCAGGGTGCCTTGAGCACCTCAAGACCTTTCCAACGCTATGCCGTTCGCCTCGCTCGGACATCTACAGCCGAAGTTATTCGAGGTACACTGTACCTTACCCTGTTTTCTCAGTACTTGGTCGAAAATTTCGATCAGCCATATGACCGACTTGGACAACCCTGAGCGGGTTGGCCCCATATAACTAAACTTTCGTCTCGTGGAGGCAAACTTATAAATATTCCACGTCAACTCGCTATCTCGTACCGCCTTGACGGTATACTTGGTCCAAGGGCCATTTCCAGCGACTTGGTCGCAATTTCGCTCTAAGTTTCGCTAATACCTTCGTCCGTGGACATGGTGATTTTTTGTTCGTATTTTTCCTTGATAGTCCCACTCAAGACTATTCCATACCAGAGCCAAGCGTCCCGCTAAGTGCCATACAGCCTGAGCAGTAATTCATGAAAGGTACCTCTACCAGTTTTTGCCATACTTGGGTACAAACTTTGTATCGCCCATATCTCCACTTTGGAGGCCAGCCAGCACCTTTGCCCCATATACTTTTTTCTTGGTCATACCATGCACTAAATATAATTGTTCTACGCCAACTTGCTATCTCTTCTCTAACTTGCCGTTATTCTTGGTCCAAGTCCCATTTCATTCGTTTTTGGACCCATTTTGCTATATGTTTCACTAATAGCTTCGGCCATGGACAAGCTGATATTCTGTTTGTATTTTTGCTTGATAGTCCCACTCAAGACCATTCCAAAACACACCGCAACTTGTCGCTCGGTGGCAAACTGACCGAGTTATAATTCATGAAAGATACCTCAACTTGGTACACCATGTGGTCGGCCCAAACCATATACCGACCAAACGACCGACTTGGAGCACCCTGACCGGGTTGCCCCCATATAATGAAAGTTGCGTCTCTACACGCCCAACTTATGAATATTCTACGCCAAGTCGCTATCTCTTACCGGTAAGCCGGTATTCACCTTCCAAGGGGGATTTTGGTCAAGTGCCATTTCCTGCGACTTGGTCCCCGAATTGGACCATCATCACCTAATATCTCCGTGGTCTTTCAACTCAGCCTCATGAAACTTTCAGGGTAGATAGGTCTCCCCAAGACCTTTCCAACGGTGAGCCGTTTGCCTCGCTCGGCCATCTACAGCCGAAGTTATTAATGGTACTTGGTACCTTACCCTGTTTTTTCCATACTTGTTCGTACTTGGGTACAAACTTTGGATCGCCCATATCTCCACTTTGGAGGCCAGCCAGCACCTTGGCCCCATATACTTTTTTGTTGGTGATACCATGCACCAAATATAATTGTTCTACGCAAGCTTGCTATCTCTTCTCCAACTTGCGGTTATTTTTGACTCAAGTCCCATTTCCATAGTTTTTGGTACCAATTTGCTCTATGTTTCGCTAATAGCTTCGCCCAAGGACTTTGTGATTTTTTGTTCGCATTTTTCCTAAATAGTCCCACTCAAGACTATTCCAAATCACACCTTAGCTTGTCGCTCAGTGCCATACAGCCAGAGTTTTAATTCATGAAAGGTACATCACCTTGGTACACCACGTGGTCGGTCCAAACCATCAACCAACCATATGACCGACTTCGAGTCGAGCTAGCGGCTAGGCTCAATATAATGAAATGCGTGTCTTGATGCGGGCTACTGACGGTCTGAACAATGTAGCTCGCTAGCTCGTCTCTAAACTTGTGTTTTGGTCGAATATTGGGTGTTCATGTACCACTTCGGGTAACATGGACTTTGGTGCAACTTTACCACTTGTGCACTTAATAACTTCCCGGTCATTCAAGTCTTTGCCTTCATACTTTCAGGGTAGTTAGGTCTCGTCGAGACCTTTCCATACATATGCCAAACTCATCGATCGGACATCTATAGCCCGAGTTATTCGCGGTACACCGTACCTTACCCTGTTTTTTCCTCAATTGGGTACAAACCTTGGAACACCCATATCGCCCCTTTAGAGACTAGCTGGCACGTTGGCCTCATATAATGATAAGTGCACCTCAACTAGGGCTACTGACGGTCAGAACATTTCAACTTGCTAGCTCGGGCCCACACTTGTGTTTTTCTCGAATATATGGTTCAAGTGTGCCACTTTGGGCACTTTTGGACATTTTGTCCCCACACAACTTTCTTGCCTTGGTAGATAGGGTCTTGTGATCTTGGGCAAAAAGATGCACCAAGATAAAGTCTAACTTTCGTTCTTGTACCGCAAAGCGCTATCTCAAACACCCGAGGAGATAGAAAGTGATTATGTTCGGTATATCGGTCTTCCATGGCCTACTATGGTAAACCCCTGCAGGTATGCAACCGAAGGTGCTTGGTACATGTATTTGGTGCAATATCGGTGCAAAGTAGGTGTTTCCTTGATCGGGCTATAACTTTCTTGGTTGATGTTGGATTGCTTTGCGGTCTTCGGGGGATAGTTAGGGAACATGTTGGCCAACATTTCCTTATTCCTCAGCCTGGCCGTACCTCTTACCGTCTAGGCGGTATACATGCTCTAAGTTGGAACTTGTGTTCCTTTGGGTAACTTCTCTGACTTTGACGCTTAATAACTTTCGTTCATATGCAGTCTAAGCTCTGCAACTCTCAGGAAAGCTAGTACTACTCATTTCCTTTCCATATCAGTCTTTGGCTTGTCGATCCGATGTCTACAGCCTTACTTATTCACGTTCCCTGTGAAGGTAGGTTTTTGCCCATTTTCCAGTTCATGTGGTAACATTCCCAGACTTTGCCGGCTTTCTCTTCATGTGGTAACTTGCTTGCTCATGTGGTAACTTGGAAGTGTATTTCTGACAGACCCAATCTGGGACTTAGCCGATTTTTCTCTGCATATTATATGGATCCATCACTAGGCCATCTTGCTTGCTCATGTGGTAACTTGGAAGTGTATTTCTGACAGACCCAATCTGGGACTTAGCCGATTTTTCTCTTCATATCATATGGATCCATCACTAGGCCATCTTGCTTGCTTGTGTGGTAACTTGATAGTGTATGTCTGACAGACCCAATCTGGGACTTAGCCGATTTTTCTCTTCATATCATATGGATCCATCACTAGGCCATCTTGCTTGCTTGTGTGGTAACTTGGAAGTGTATTTCTGACAGACCCAATCTGGGACTTAGCCGATTTTTCTCTTCATATTATATGGATCCTGGACTAAGCCGATTTTTCTCTTCATATCATATGGATCCATCACTAGGCCATCTTGCTTGCTTGTGTGGTAACTTGGAAGTGTATTTCTGACAGACCCAATCTGGGACTTAGCCGATTTTTCTCTTCATATTATATGGATCCTGGACTTAGCCGATTTTTCTCTTCATATCATATGGATCCATCACTAGGCCATCTTGCTTGCTTGTGTGGTAACTTGGAAGTGTATTTCTGACAGACCCAATCTGGGACTTAGCCGATTTTTCTCTTCATATCATATGGATCCATCACTAGGCCATCTTGCTTGCTTGTGTGGTAACTTGGAAGTGTATTTCTGACAGACCCAATCTGGGACTTAGCCGATTTTTCTCTTCATATTATATGGATCCTGGACTTAGCCGATTTTTCTCTTCATATCATATGGATCCATCACTAGGCCATCTTGCTTGCTTGTGTGGTAACTTGGAAGTGTATTTCTGACAGACCCAATCTGGGACTTAGCCGATTTTTCTCTTCATATTATATGGATCCTGGACTTAGCCGATTTTTCTCTTCATATCATATGGATCCATCACTAGGCCATCTTGCTTGCTTGTGTGGTAACTTGGAAGTGTATTTCTGACAGACCCAATCAGGGACTTAGCCGATTTTTCTCTTCATATCATATGGATCCATCACTAGGCCATCTTGCTTGCTTGTGTGGTAACTTGGAAGTGTATTTCTGACAGACCCAATCTGGGACTTAGCCGATTTTTCTCTTCATATTATATGGATCCTGGACTTAGCCGATTTTTCTCTTCATATCATATGGATCCATCACTAGGCCATCTTGCTTGCTTGTGTGGTAACTTGGAAGTGTATTTCTGACAGACCCAATCTGGGACTTAGCCGATTTTTCTCTTCATATTATATGGATCCTGGACTTAGCCGATTTTTCTCTTCATATCATATGGATCCATCATTAGGCCATCTTGCTTGCTTGTGTGGTAACTTGATAGTGTATTTCCGACAGACCCAATCTCGGACTTAGCCGATTTTTCTCTTCATATTATATGGTTCCATCACTAGGCCATCTTGCTTGCTTGTGTGGTATCTTGAAAGTGTATGTCTGACAGACCCAATCTCGGACTTAGCCGACTTTTCTCTTCATATAATATGGATCCTGGACTTAGCCTGTTATTAGGTTATTATATATGGATCCTGGACTTAGCCGATTATTAGGTTATTATATATGGATCCTGGACTTAGCCGATTTTTCTCTTCATATAATATGGATCCGGGACTTAGCCGATTATTAGGTTATTATATATGGATCCTGGACTTAGCCGATATTTCTCTTCATATAATATGGATCCGGGACTTAGCCAATTTTTCTCTTCATATAATATGGATCCGGGACTTAGCCGATTTTTCTCTTCATATAATATGGATCCGGGACTTAGCCAATTTTTCTCTTCATGTGGTAACGTATGCCAATCGCTCACAAGTCATGGGATAAGGGTACTTGTGTTCTTCCATCTTCTAAGTCCCGCACGGGGACATCGTGATCGCCCCAAGTCCGGAATAGCGCCAAGTCAAGCCCCACGGTGGCCGTGCAGGACCTGTTAGCGGCGGCCCCACTGACAGCACTAATCCGGACTTAGAAATTATATCTTTCTAATCGAACACCACACACGCAACACCACCATACCACCATCTCCTCCTTGCAAGTACCTAAGTACCCGCAACTCCATGGTGAAGGCAATGTCACTCCATCACCAACCTCTTTGCATTGCAAGCACTTGCGTACCTACAACACTCCGAAGAAGGCAACGGCGCGC
>NW_026525181.1:92500-122500 GCF_943734705.1 Anopheles coustani
TATTTAGCTTTAGAAGGAGTTTACCTCCCACTTAGTGCTGCACTATCAAGCAACACGACTCCATGGTACGCTCGGTCCATCATCCAACGGGCGCTGTTCTACGGGCCTATCACCCTCTATGGGTTCTGAGCCACATTCAAGTTGGACTTGAAAAGCGCTAAGATGACGGATAGTGAGACGCACCAGTACACGGAATCGGATAGACGGACAGGCCGCCACCCCTACGTGCTGAGCTTCTCCCGTTTCGCTCGCAGCTACTCAGGGAATCCCGGTTGGTTTCTTTTCCTCCCCTTATTAATATGCTTAAATTCAGGGGGTTGTCACACATGAACTGAGGCTTATGTACCTTGCGGTTGTTATCGTCACATCTGGCTTGCGACTACTTTGTTTCAATGTCCAATATGTACCGTTGGACTCGGTTAACGGGCTGTTAGCCCGCGTGTGGTTTAACTCACTGATACCTTCCATTGCCCATACGCTAGTTTGTTTGTGTTCCTTTGGTCAACTTCCATACTTGAATCATTTGTGCTACCGCTGCTGCTTCGACGCCACTTTGACATCTTCGCTTCTATTTAAATAAATAAATAAGCTGAAGCTAGACATCAGTAAACACCACCACAGACACCACAAGCACGCCTTCTCCTCGTACTTCCGCCTCACGCGGGAACACGGACGCTCTAAATACTTCGAATTCCAATGCCAGTATATTGTAAACCACGGGTTCTTTAATGCTAGCGGGTCGTCGCGACCCTAGTTAACATCATGGTGCACGTCTCGTGACGGGTGTCACGGCGTAGTTAAATGTATGCGATACATTTCTCAAATATAAGCGCTCAGTCATCTGTACATCATGGTAGGTTCCCACGACGTGCAATATGCGTTCAACTTATCAATGTTCATGTGTCCTGCAGTTCACATTATGACGCGCAGTTAGCTGCGGTCTTCATCGATCCATGAGCCGAGTGATCCACTGCCGAGGGTGACTAACTTGCGTAAGCCGCCGCTGTGCGCGTATACCCGTTCCCCGTAGGGAGGAGCAAGCCGCCGCTTAGAGACGAAGCATAAAGTGTCCTCATTCCACATAGGGCAAGCTGGATGAATCCATTTTACCCAGGACGGCCGAAGCGGCGTGGACCAGGGGAGAACTGAACCTTATACTTCACACCACAGTAAGTCTACGTGTCCTCTTCCACATAGGGCAAGCTAGAACTAACTATCTTACCCAGGACTGCCGAAGCAGCGTGGACCAGGGGAGGAACACACTTTTCATGGAAACGTAAGGCATCCATGACTGCCATAACGTAAGCCGCCGCTGTGCGCGTAAACCCGTTCCCCGTAGGGAGGAGTCAAGCCGCCGCTTAGAGACGAAGTATGAAGTGTCCTCTTCCACATAGGGCAAGCTAGAATGAACTATCTTACCCAGGACCGCCGAAGCAGCGTGGACCAGGGGAGAACTGAACTTTATACTTCACACCACAGTATTGAGTAATGTGCCCTCTTCCACATAGGGCAAGCTGGAATGTTCCATTTTACCCAGGACGGCCGAAGCGGCGTGGACCAGTGGAGGACTACACAATCATGAGGTTTGATATCGACTTGTGTGTTTCAATAGGATTCCGCATATCAACTATTATTCATCTCGCAGCATCCTAACATA
The DNA here is from genome assembly GCF_943734705.1 of Anopheles coustani. NCBI lineage: Eukaryota > Metazoa > Arthropoda > Insecta > Diptera > Culicidae > Anopheles > Anopheles coustani. The sequence continues at coordinate 94,158 of NW_026525181.1, forward strand.
TGTTTTTCTTAGAATTTATGAAAAATCGACTAAGTCCGAGATGGCTTTAAGTAGGGATGCTGTATTGAGATGAGAGATGTAGGAGATCAAGATTCATCTCCATGCAGCATCCCATTCATCTCGCAGCATCCTAACATATGAATTTCTATGAATTTATGAAAAATCGACTAAGTCCGAGATGCCTTTAAGTAGGGATGCTGTATTGAGATGGGAGATGTAGGAGATCAAGATTCATCTCCATGCAGCATCCCATTCATCTCCCAGCATCCTAACATATGAATTTCTTAGAATTTATGAAAAATCGACTTAGTCCGAGATGCCTTTAAGTAGGGATGCTGTATTGAGATGGGAGTTGTAGAAGATCAAGATTCATCTCCATGCAGCATCCCATTCATCTCCCATCATCCTAACTTATGTTTTTCTTAGAATTTATGAAAAATCGACTAAGTCCGAGATGCCTTTAAGTAGGGATGCTGCATTAAGATGGGAGATTAAGAAGGTCAAGATTCATCTCCATGCAGCATCCCATTCTTCTCCCAGCATCCTAACATATGAATTTCTATGAATTTATGAAAAATCGACTAAGTCCGAGATGCCTTTAAGTAGGGATGCTGTATTGAGATGGGAGATGAAGGAGATCAAGATTCATCTCCATGCAGCATCCCATTCATCTCCCAGCATCCTAACATATCAATTTCTTAGAATTTATGAAAAATCGACCAAGTCCGAGATGCCTTTAAGTAGGGATGCTGTATTAAGATGGGAGATGAAGAAGATCGAGATTCATCTCCATGCAGCATCCCATTCATCTCCCAGCATCCTAACATATGAATTTCTATGAATTCCTGAAAAATCGACTAAGTCCGAGATGCCTTTAAGTAGGGATGCTGTATTAAGATGGGAGATGAAGAAGATTAAGATTCATCTCCATGCAGCATCCCATTCTTCTCGCAGCATCCTAACATATGAATTTCTATGAATTTATGAAAAAACGACTAAGTCCGAGATGCCTTTAAGTAGGGATGCTGTATTGAGATGGGAGATGAAGAAGATCAAGATTCATCCCCATGCAGCATCCCATTCATCTCGCAGCATCCTAACATATGAATTTCTTAGAATCTATGAAAAATCGACTAAGTCCCTGATGGCTTTAAGTAGGGATGCTGTATTGAGATGGGAGATGAAGAAGATCAAGATTCATCTCCATGCAGCATCCCATTCATCTCGCAGTATCCTAACATATGTTTTTCTTAGAATTTATGAAAAATCGACTAAGTCCGAGATGCCTTTAAGTAGGGATGCTGTATTAAGATGGGAGATGAAGAAGATCAAGATTCATCTCCATGCAGCATCCCATTCATCTCGCAGCATCCTAACATATGTTTTTCTTAGAATTTATGAAAAATCGACTAAGTCCGAGATGGCTTTAAGTAAGGATGCTGTATTGAGATGAGAGATGTAGGAGATCAAGATTCATCTTTATGCAGCATCTCATTCATCTCCCAGCATCCTAACATATGAATTTCTATGAATTTATGAAAAATCGACTAAGTCCGAGATGCCTTTAAGTAGGGATGCTGTATTGAGATGGGAGATGTAGGAGATCAAGATTCATCTCCATGCAGCATCTCATTCATCTCCCAGCATCCTAACATATGAATTTCTTAGAATTTATGAAAAATCGACTAAGTCCGAGATGCCTTTAAGTAGGGATGCTGTTTTAAGATGGGAGATGAAGAAGATCAAGATTCATCTCCATGCAGCATCCCATTCATCTCGCAGCATCCTAACATATGAATTTCTATGAATTTATGAAAAATCGACTAAGTCCGAGATGCCTTTAAGTAGGGATGCTGTTTTAAGATGGGAGATGAAGAAGATCAAGATTCATCTCCATGCAGCATCCCATTCATCTCGCAGCATCCTAACATATGAATTTCTTAGAATTTATGAAAAATCGACTAAGTCAGAGATGCCTTTAAGTAGGGATGCTGTATTAAGATGGGAGATAAAGAAGATCAAGATACATCTCCATGCAGCATCCCATTCATCTCGCAGCATCCTAACATATGAATTTCTATGAATTTATGAAAAATCGACTAAGTCCGAGATGCCTTTAAGTAGGGATGCTGTATTAAGATGGGAGATGTAGGAGATTAAGATGCATCTCCATGCAGCATCCCATTCATCTCGCAGCATCCTAACATATGTTTTTCTTAGACTTTATGAAAAATCGACTAAGTCCGAGATGGCTTTAAGTAGGGATGCTGTATTAAGATGGGAGATGAAGAAGATCAAGATTCATCTCCATGCAGCATCCTATTCATCTCGCAGCATCCTAACATATGAATTTCTATGAATTTATGAAAAATCGACTAAGTCCAAGATTGCTTTAGGTAGGGATGCTGTATTGAGATGGGAGATGTAGGAGATCAAGATTAATTTCCATGCAGCATCCCATTCATCTCGCAGCATCCTAACATATGAATTTCTTAGAATTTATGAAAAATCGACTAAGTCCGAGATGCCTTTAAGTAGGGATGCTGTATTAAGATGGGAGATGAAGAAGATCAAGATTCATCTCCATGCAGCATCCCATTCATCTCCCAGCATCCTTACATATGAATTTCTTAGAATTTATGTAAAATCGACTAAGTCCGAGATGCCTTCAAATAGGGATGCTGTATTAAGATGGGAGATGAAGAAGATCAAGATTCATCTCCATGCAGCATCCCATTCATCTCCCAGCATCCTAACATATGTTTTTCTTAGAATTTATGGAAAATCGACTAAGTCCGAGATGCCTTTAAGTAGGGATGCTGTATTAAGATGGGAGATGAAGAAGATCAAGATTCATCTCCATGCAGCATCCCATTCAACTCGCAGCATCCTAACATATGTTTTTCTTAGAATTTATGAAAAATAGACTAAGTCAGAGATGCCTTTAAGTAGGGATGCTGTATTGGGATGGGAGATGTAGGAGATCAAGATTCATCTCCATGCAGCATCCCATTCATCTCGCAGCATCCTAACATATGTTTTTCTTAGATTTTATGAAAATTCGACTAAGTCCGAGATGCCTGTAAGTAGGGATGCTGTATTAAGATGGGAGATGTAGAAGATCAAGATGCATCTCCATGCAGCATCCCATTCATCTCGCAGCATCCTAACATATCAATTTCTTAGAATTTATGGAAAATCGACTAAGTCCGAGATGCCTTTAAGTAGGGATGCTGTATTAAGATGGGAGATGATGAAGATCAAGATTCATCTCCATGCAGCATCCCATTCATCTCCCAGCATCCTAACATATGTTTTTCTATGAATTTATGAAAAATCGACTCAGTCCGAGATGCCTTTAAGTAGGGATGCTGTAATGAGATGGAAGATGAAGCAGATCAAGATTCATCTCCATGCAGCATCCCATTCATCTCCCAGCATCCTAACATATGTTTTTCATAGAATTTATGAAAAATCGACTAAGTCCGAGATGCCTTTAAGTAGGGATGCTGTATTAAGATGGGAGATGAAGAAGATCAAGATTCATCTCCATGCAGCATCCCATTCATCTCCCAGCATCCTAACATATGTTTTTCTATGAATTTATGAAAAATCGACTCAGTCCGAGATGCCTTTAAGTAGGGATGCTGTATTAGGACGGGAGATGAAGAAGATCAAGATTCATCTCCATGCAGCATCCCATTCATCTCGCAGCATCCAAACATATGTTTTTCTAAGAATTTATGAAAAATCGACTAAGTCCGAGATGCGTTTAAGTAGGGATGCTGTAATGAGATGGAAGATGAAGAAGATCAAGATTCATCTCCATGCAGCATCTCATCCATCTCGCAGCATCCTAACATATGTTTTTCTTAGAATTTATGAAAAATCGACTAAGTCCGAGATGCGTTTAAAAAGGGATGCTGTATTAAGATGGGAGATGAACAAGATCAAAATTCATCTCCATGCAGCATCCCATTCATCTCGCAGCATCCTAACATATAAATTTCTTAGAATTTATGAAAAATCGACTAAGTCCGAGATGCCTTTAAGTAGGGATGCTGTATTAAGATGGGAGATGGAGATGATCAAGATTCATCTCCATGCAGCATCCCATTCATCTCGCAGCATCCTTACATATGTTTTTCTTAGAATTAATGAAAAATCGACTAAGACCGAGATGGCTTTAAGTAGGGATGCTGTGTTGGGATGGGAGATGTAGGAGATCAAGATTCATCTCCATGCAGCATCCCATTCATCTCGCAGCATCCTAACATATGAATTTCTTAGAATTTATGAAAAATCGACTAAGTCCGAGATGCCTTTAAGTAGGGATGCTGTATTGAGATGGGAGATGTAAGAGATCAAGATTCATCTCCATGCAGCATCCCATTCATCTCGCATCATCCTTACATATGTTTTTCTTAGAACCTATGAAAAATCGACTAAGTCCGAGATGCCTTTAAGTAGGGATGCTGTATTAAGATGGGAGATGAAGAAGGTCAAGATTCATCTCCATGCAGCATCCCATTCATCCCGCAGCATCCTAACATAAGAATTTCTTAGAATTTATGAAAAATCGACAAAGTCCGAGATGCCCTTAAGTAGGGATGCTGTATTAAGATGGGAGATGGAGAAGATCAAGATTCATCTCCATGCAGCATCCCATTCATCTCGCAGCATCCTAACATATGTTGTTCTTAGAATTTATGAAAAATCGACTAAGTGCGAGATGCCTTTAAGTAGGGATGCTGTATTGAGATGGGAGATCTAGGAGATCAAGATTCATCCCCATGCAGCATCATATTCATCTCGCAGCATCCTAACATATGTTTTCTTAGAATTTATGAAAAATCGACTAAGTCCGAGATGCCTTTAAGTAGGGATGCTGTATTAAGATGGGAGATGGAGAAGATCAAGATTCATCTCCATGCAGCATCCCATTCATCTCGCAGCATCCTAACATATGTTGTTCTTAGAATTTATGAAAAATCGACTAAGTCCGAGATGCCTATAAGTAGGGATGCTGTATTAAGATGGGAGATGAGGAAGATCAAGATTCATCTCCATGCAGCATTTCATTCATCCCCCAGCATCCTAACATATCAATTTCTTAGAATTTATGAAAAATCAACTAAGTCCGAGATGCCTTTAAGTAGGGATGCTGTATTGAGATGGGAGATGAAGAAGATCTAGATTCATCTCCATGCAGCATCCCATTCATCTCCCAGCATCCTAACATATGTTTTTCTTAGAATTTATGAAAAATCGACTAAGTCCGAGATGCCTTTAAGTAGGGATGCTGTATTGAGATGAGAGATGAAGGAGATCAAGATTCATCTCCATGCAGCATCCCATTCATCTCGCAGCATCCCAACATATGTTTTTCTTAGAATTTATGAAAAATCGACTAAGTCCGAGATGCCTTTAAGTAGGGATGCTGTATTAAGATGGGAGATGAAGTAGATCAAGATTCATCTCCATGCAGCATCCCATTCATCTCGCAGCATCCCAACATATGTTTTTCTTAGAATTTATGAAAAATCGACTAAGTCCGAGATGCCTTTAAGTAGGGATGCTGTATTAAGATGGGAGATGAAGAAGATCAAGATTCATCTCCATGCAGCATCCCATTCATCTCCCAGCATCCCAACATATGTTTTTCTTAGAATTTATGAAAAATCAACTAAGTCCGAGATGCCTTTAAGTAGGGATGCTGTTTTGAGATGAGAGATGAAGAATATCAAGATTCATCTCCATGCAGCATCCCATTCATCTCCCAGCATCCTAACATATGTTTTTCTTAGAATTTATGAAAAATCGACTAAGTCCGAGATGCCTTTAAGTAGGGATGCTGTATTAAGATGGGAGATGAAGAAGATCAAGATTCATCTCCATGCAGCATCCCATTCATCTCGCATCATCCTTACATATGTTTTTCTTAGAATATATGAAAAATCGACTAAGTCCGAGATGCCTTTAAGTAGGGATGCTGTATTAAGATGGGAGATGAAGAAGATGAAGATTCATCTCCACGCAGCATCCAATTCATCTCCCAGCATCCTAACATATGAATTTCTAAGAATTTATGAAAAATCGACTAAGTCCGAGATTCCTTTAAGTAATGATTCTGTATTAAGATGGGAGATGAAGAAGATCAAGATTCATCTCCATGCAGCATCCCATTCATCTCGCAGCATCCTAACATATGTTTTTCTTAGAATTTATGCAAAATCGACTAAGTCCGAGATGCCTTTAAGTAGGGATGCTGTATTGAGATGGGAGATGAAAAAGATCAAGTTTTATCTCCATGCAGCATCCCATTCATCTCGCATCATCCTAACATATGTTTTTCTAAGAATTTATGAAAAATCGACTAAGTCCGAGATTCCTTTAAGTAATGATTCTGTATTAAGATGGGAGATGAAGAAGATCAAGATTCATCTCCATGCAGCATCCCATTCATCTCGCAGCATCCTAACATATGAACTTCTAAGAATTTATGAAAAATCGACTAAGTCCGAGATTCCTTTAAGTAATGATTCTGTATTAAGATGGGAGATGAAGAAGATCAAGATTCATCTCCATGCAGCATCCCATTCATCTCGCAGCATCTAAACATATGAATTTCTTAGAATTTATGAAAAATCGACTAAGTCCGTGGTGCCTTTAAGTAGGGATGCTGTATTAAGATGGGAGACGAAGAAGATCAAGATTCATCTCCATGCAGCATCCCATTCATCTCGCATCATCCTTACATATGTTTTTCTTAGAATATATGAAAAATCGACTAAGTCCGAGATGCCTTTAAGTAGGGATGCTGTATTAAGAAGGGAGATGAAGAAGATCAAGATTCATCTCCATGCAGCATCCCATTCATCTCGCAGCATCCTAACATATGTTTTTCTTAGAATTTATGAAAAATAGACTAAGTCCAAGATGCCTTTAAGTAGGGATGCTGTATTGAGATGGGAGATGAAGAAGATCAAGATTCATCTCCATGCAGCATCTTATTCATCTCCCAGCATCCTAACATATGTTTTTCTTAGAATTTATGAAAAATCGACTAAGTCCGAGATGCCTTTAAGTAGGGATGCTGTATTGAGATGGGAGATGTAGGAGATCAAGATTCATCTCCATGCAGCATCCCATTCATCTCGCAGCATTCTAACATATGAATTTCTTAGAATTTATGAAAAATCAACTAAGTCCGAGATGCCTTTAAGTAGAGTTGCTGTATAAAGATGGGAGATGAAGAAGATCAAGATTCATCTCCATGCAGCATCCCATTCATCTCGCAGCATCCTAACATATGAATTTTTATGAATATATGAAAAATCGACTAAGTCCGAGATGCCTTTAAGTAGGGATGCTGTATTAAGATGGGAGATGAAGAAGATCAAGATTCATCTCCATGCAGCATCTCATTCATCTCGCAGCATCCTAACATATGTTTTTCTTAGAACTTATGAAAAATCGACTAAGTCCGAGTTGCCTTTAAGTAGGGATGCTGTATTAGGATGGGAGATGAAGAAGATCAAGATTCATCTCCATGCAGCATTTCATTCATCTCGCAGCATCCTAACATATGAATTTCTTAGAATTTATGAAAAATCGACTAAGTCCGAGATGCCTTTAAGTAGGGATGCTGTATTAAGATGGGAGATGAAGAAGATCAAGATTCATCTCCATGCAGCATCCCATTCATCTCGCAGCATCCTAACATATGTTTTTCTTAGAATTTATGAAAAATAGACTAAGTCCAAGATGCCTTTAAGTAGGGATGCTGTATTGAGATGGGAGATGAAGAAGATCAAGATTCATCTCCATGCAGCATCTTATTCATCTCCCAGCATCCTAATATATGTTTTTCTTAGAATTTATGAAAAATCGACTAAGTCCGAGATGCCTTTAAGTAGGGATGCTGTATTGAGATGGGAGATGTAGGAGATCAAGATTCATCTCCATGCAGCATCCCATTCATCTCGCAGCATTCTAACATATGAATTTCTTAGAATTTATGAAAAATCAACTAAGTCCGAGATGCCTTTAAGTAGAGTTGCTGTATAAAGATGGGAGATGAAGAAGATCAAGATTCATCTCCATGCAGCATCCCATTCATCTCGCAGCATCCTAACATATGAATTTTTATGAATATATGAAAAATCGACTAAGTCCGAGATGCCTTTAAGTAGGGATGCTGTATTAAGATGGGAGATGAAGAAGATCAAGATTCATCTCCATGCAGCATCTCATTCATCTCGCAGCATCCTAACATATGTTTTTCTTAGAATTTATGAAAAATCGACTAAGTCCGAGATGCCTTTAAGTAGGGATGCTGTATTAAGATGGGAGATGAAGAAGATCAATATTCATCACCATGCAGCATCCCATTCATCTCTCTGCATCCTAACATATGTTTTTCTTAGAATTGATGAAAAATCGACTAAGTCCGAGATGCCTTTAAGTAGGGATGCTGTATTAAGATGGGAGATGAAGAAGATCAAGATTCATCTCCATGCAGCATCTCATTCATCTCGCAGCATCCTAACATATGTTTTTCTTAGAATTTATGAAAAATCGACTAAGTCCGAGATGCCTTTAAGTAGGGATGCTGTATTAAGATGGGAGATGTAGGAGATCAAGATTCATCTCCATGCAGCATCCCATTCATCTCGCAGCATCCTAACATATGAATTTCTTAGAATTTATGAAAAATCGACTAAGTCCGAGATGCCTTTAAGTAGGGATGCTGTATTGAGATGGGAGATGTAGGAGATCAAGATTCATCTCCATGCAGCATCCCATTCATCTCGCAGCATCCTTACATATGAATTTCTAAGAATTTATGAAAAATCGACTAAGTCCGAGATGCCTTTAAGTAGGGATGCTGTATTAATATGGGAGATGTTGGAGATCAAGATTCATCTCCATGCAGCATCCCATTCATCTCGCAGCATCCTAACATATGTTTTTCTAGGAATTTATGAAAAATCGACTAAGTCCGAGATGCCTTTAAGTAGGGATGCTGTGTTAAGATGGGAGATGAAGAAGATCAAGATTCATCTCCATGCAGCATCCCATTCATCTCCCAGCATTCTAACATATGAATTTCTAAGAATTTATGAAAAATCGACTAAGTCCGAGATGCCTTTAAGTAGGGATGCTGTATTAAGATGGGAGATGTAGGAGATCAAGATTCATCTCCATGCAGCATCCCATTCATCTCGCAGCATCCTAACATATGAATTTCTTAGAATTTATGAAAAATCGACTAAGTCCGAGATGCCTTTAAGTAGGGATGCTGTATTAATATGGGAGATGTAGGAGATCAAGATTCATCTCCATGCAGCATCCCATTCATCTCGCAGCATCCTAACATATGAATTTCTAAGAATTTATGAAAAAACGACTAAGTCCGAGATGCCTTTAAGTAGGGATGCTGTATTAAGATGGGAGATGTAGGAGATCAAGATTCATCTCCATGCAGCATCCCATTCATCTCGCAGCATCCTAACATATGTTTTTCTTAGAATTTATGAAAAATCGACTAAGTCCGAGATGCCTTTAAGTAGGGATGCTGTATTGAGATGGGAGATGTAGGAGATCAAGATTCATCTCCATGCAGCATCCCATTCATCTCGCAGCATCCTAACATATGAATTTCTTAGAATTTATGAAAAATCGACTAAGTCCGAGATGCCTTTAAGTAGGGATGCTGTATTAATATGGGAGATGTAGGAGATCAAGATTCATCTCCATGCAGCATCCCATTCATCTCGCAGCATCCTAACATATGAATTTCTAAGAATTTATGAAAAATCGACTAAGTCCGAGATGCCTTTAAGTAGGGATGCTGTATTAAGATGGGAGATGTAGGAGATCAAGATTCATCTCCATGCAGCATCCCATTCATCTCGCAGCATCCTAACATATGTTTTTCTTAGAATTTATGAAAAATCGACTAAGTCCGAGATGCCTTTAAGTAGGGATGCTGTTTTAAGATGGGAGATGAAAAAGTTCAAGATTCATCTCCATGCAGCATCCCATTCATCTCGCAGCATCCAAACATATGAATTTCTATGAATTTATGAAAAATCGACTAAGTCCGAGATGCCTTTAAGTAGGGATGCTGTATTGAGATGGGAGATGTAGGAGATCAAGATTCATCTAAATGCAGAATCCCATTCATCTCGCAGCATCCTAACATATGAATTTTTATGAATATATGAAAAATCGACTAAGTCCGAGATGCCTTTAAGTAGGGATGCTGTATTAAGATGGGAGATGAAGAAGATCAAGATTCATCTCCATGCAGCATCTCATTCATCTCGCAGCATCCTAACATATGTTTTTCTTAGAATTTATGAAAAATCGACTAAGTCCGAGATGCCTTTAAGTAGGGATGCTGTATTAAGATGGGAGATGAAGAAGATCAATATTCATCACCATGCAGCATCCCATTCATCTCTCTGCATCCTAACATATGTTTTTCTTAGAATTGATGAAAAATCGACTAAGTCCGAGATGCCTTTAAGTAGGGATGCTGTATTAAGATGGGAGATGAAGAAGATCAAGATTCATCTCCATGCAGCATCCCATTCATCTTCCAGCATCCTAACATATGTTTTTCTTAGAATTTATGAAAAATCGACTAAGTCCGAGATGCCTTTAAGTAGGGATGCTGTATTAAGATGGGAGATGAAGAAGATCAAGATTCATCTCCATGCAGCATCTCATTCATCTCGCAGCATCCTAACATATGTTTTTCTTAGAATTTATGAAAAATCGACTAAGTCCGAGATGCCTTTAAGTAGGGATGCTGTATTAAGATGGGAGATGTAGGAGATCAAGATTCATCTCCATGCAGCATCCCATTCATCTCGCAGCATCCTAACATATGAATTTCTTAGAATTTATGAAAAATCGACTAAGTCCGAGATGCCTTTAAGTAGGGATGCTGTATTGAGATGGGAGATGTAGGAGATCAAGATTCATCTCCATGCAGCATCCCATTCATCTCGCAGCATCCTTACATATGAATTTCTAAGAATTTATGAAAAATCGACTAAGTCCGAGATGCCTTTAAGTAGGGATGCTGTATTGAGATGGGAGATGTAGGAGATCAAGATTCATCTCCATGCAGCATCCCATTCATCTCGCAGCATCCTAACATATGAATTTCTTAGAATTTATGAAAAATCGACTAAGTCCGAGATGCCTTTAAGTAGGGATGCTGTATTAAGATGGGAGATGAAGAAGATCAAGATTCATCTCCATGCAGCATCTCATTCATCTCGCAGCATCCTAACATATGTTTTTCTTAGAATTGATGAAAAATCGACTAAGTCCGAGATGCCTTTAAGTAGGGATGCTGTATTAAGATGGGAGATGAAGAAGATCAAGATTCATCTCCATGCAGCATCCCATTCATCTTCCAGCATCCTAACATATGTTTTTTTTAGAATTTATGAAAAATCGACTAAGTCCGGGATGCCTTTAAGTAGGGATGCTGTATTAAGATGGGAGATGTAGAAGATCAAGGTCCATCTCCATGCAGCATCTCACTCATCTCTCAGCATTCTAACATATGTTTTTTTTAGAATTTATGAAAAATCGACTAAGTCCGAGATGCCTTTAAGTAGGGATGCTGTATTAAGATGGGAGATGTAGAAGATCAAGGTCCATCTCCATGCAGCATCTCACTCATCTCTCAGCATTCTAACATATGTTTTTTTTAGAATTTATGAAAAATCGACTAAGTCCGAGATGCCTTTAAGTAGGGATGCTGTATTAAGATGGGAGATGTAGGAGATCAAGATTCATCTCCATGCAGCATCTCATTCATCTCGCAGCATCCTAACATATGTTTTTCTTAGAATTGATGAAAAATCGACTAAGTCCGAGATGCCTTTAAGTAGGGATGCTGTATTAAGATGGGAGATGAAGAAGATCAAGATTCATCTCCATGCAGCATCTCATTCATCTCGCAGCATCCTAACATATGTTTTTCTTAGAATTGATGAAAAATCGACTAAGTCCGAGATGCCTTTAAGTAGGGATGCTGTATTAAGACGGGAGATGTAGAAGATCAAGATTTATCTCCATGCAGCATCCCATTCATCTCGCAGCATCCTAACATATGTTTTTTTTAGAATTTATGAAAAATCGACTAAGTCCGGGATGCCTTTAAGTAGGGATGCTGTATTAAGATGGGAGATGTAGAAGATCAAGGTCCATCTCCATGCAGCATCTCACTCATCTCTCAGCATTCTAACATATGTTTTTTTTAGAATTTATGAAAAATCGACTAAGTCCGAGATGCCTTTAAGTAGGGATGCTGTATTAAGATGGGAGATGTAGGAGATCAAGATTCATCTCCATGCAGCATCCCATTCATCTTGCAGCATCCTAACATATGTTTTTCTTAGAATTTATGAAAAATCGACTAAGTCCGAGATGCCTTTAAGCAGGGATGCTGTATCGAGATGGGAGATGAAAAAGATCAAGATTCATCTCCATGCAGCATCCCATTCATCTCTCTGCATCCTAACATATGTTTTTCTTAGAATTGATGAAAAATCGACTAAGTCCGAGATGCCTTTAAGTAGGGATGCTGTATTAAGATGGGAGATGAAGAAGATCAAGATTCATCTCCATGCAGCATCCCATTCATCTTCCAGCATCCTAACATATGTTTTTCTTAGAATTTATGAAAAATCGACTAAGTCCGAGATGCCTTTAAGTAGGGATGCTGTATTAAGATGGGAGATGAAGAAGATCAAGATTCATCTCCATGCAGCATCTCATTCATCTCGCAGCATCCTAACATATGTTTTTCTTAGAATTTATGAAAAATCGACTAAGTCCGAGATGCCTTTAAGTAGGGATGCTGTATTAAGATGGGAGATGTAGGAGATCAAGATTCATCTCCATGCAGCATCCCATTCATCTCGCAGCATCCTAACATATGAATTTCTTAGAATTTATGAAAAATCGACTAAGTCCGAGATGCCTTTAAGTAGGGATGCTGTATTGAGATGGGAGATGTAGGAGATCAAGATTCATCTCCATGCAGCATCCCATTCATCTCGCAGCATCCTTACATATGAATTTCTAAGAATTTATGAAAAATCGACTAAGTCCGAGATGCCTTTAAGTAGGGATGCTGTATTAATATGGGAGATGTAGGAGATCAAGATTCATCTCCATGCAGCATCCCATTCATCTCGCAGCATCCTAACATATGTTTTTCTAGGAATTTATGAAAAATCGACTAAGTCCGAGATGCCTTTAAGTAGGGATGCTGTGTTAAGATGGGAGATGAAGAAGATCAAGATTCATCTCCATGCAGCATCCCATTCATCTCCCAGCATTCTAACATATGAATTTCTAAGAATTTATGAAAAATCGACTAAGTCCGAGATGCCTTTAAGTAGGGATGCTGTATTGAGATGGGAGATGTAGGAGATCAAGATTCATCTCCATGCAGCATCCCATTCATCTCGCAGCATCCTTACATATGAATTTCTAAGAATTTATGAAAAATCGACTAAGTCCGAGATGCCTTTAAGTAGGGATGCTGTATTAAGATGGGAGATGAAGAAGATCAAGATTCATCTCCATGCAGCATCTCATTCATCTCGCAGCATCCTAACATATGTTTTTCTTAGAATTTATGAAAAATCGACTAAGTCCGAGATGCCTTTAAGTAGGGATGCTGTATTAAGATGGGAGATGTAGGAGATCAAGATTCATCTCCATGCAGCATCCCATTCATCTCGCAGCATCCTAACATATGAATTTCTTAGAATTTATGAAAAATCGACTAAGTCCGAGATGCCTTTAAGTAGGGATGCTGTATTGAGATGGGAGATGTAGGAGATCAAGATTCATCTCCATGCAGCATCCCATTCATCTCGCAGCATCCTTACATATGAATTTCTAAGAATTTATGAAAAATCGACTAAGTCCGAGATGCCTTTAAGTAGGGATGCTGTATTAATATGGGAGATGTAGGAGATCAAGATTCATCTCCATGCAGCATCCCATTCATCTCGCAGCATCCTAACATATGTTTTTCTAGGAATTTATGAAAAATCGACTAAGTCCGAGATGCCTTTAAGTAGGGATGCTGTGTTAAGATGGGAGATGAAGAAGATCAAGATTCATCTCCATGCAGCATCCCATTCATCTCGCAGCATCCTAACATATGTTTTTCTTAGAATTTATGAAAAATCGACTAAGTCCGAGATGCCTTTAAGTAGGGATGCTGTATTGAGATGGGAGATGTAGGAGATCAAGATTCATCTCCATGCAGCATCCCATTCATCTCGCAGCATCCTAACATATGAATTTCTAAGAATTTATGAAAAATCGACTAAGTCCGAGATGGCTTTAAGTAGGGATGCTGTATTGAGATGGGAGATGTAGGAGATCAAGATTCATCTCCATGCAGCATCCCATTCATCTCGCAGCATCCTAACATATGTTTTTCTTAGAATTTATGAAAAATCGACTAAGTCCGAGATGCCTTTAAGTAGGGATGCTGTATTGAGATGGGAGATGTAGGAGATCAAGATTCATCTCCATGCAGCATCCCATTCATCTCGCAGCATCCTAACATATGTTTTTCTTAGAATTTATGAAAAATCGACTAAGTCCGAGATGCCTTTAAGTAGGGATGCTGTATTAATATGGGAGATGTAGGAGATCAAGATTCATCTCCATGCAGCATCCCATTCATCTCGCAGCATCCTAACATATGAATTTCTAAGAATTTATGAAAAATCGACTAAGTCCGAGATGCCTTTAAGTAGGGATGCTGTATTAAGATGGGAGATGTAGGAGATCAAGATTCATCTCCATGCAGCATCCCATTCATCTCGCAGCATCCTAACATATGTTTTTCTTAGAATTTATGAAAAATCGACTAAGTCCGAGATGCCTTTAAGTAGGGATGCTGTATTGAGATGGGAGATGTAGGAGATCAAGATTCATCTCCATGCAGCATCCCATTCATCTCGCAGCATCCTAACATATGAATTTCTTAGAATTTATGAAAAATCGACTAAGTCCGAGATGCCTTTAAGTAGGGATGCTGTATTAATATGGGAGATGTAGGAGATCAAGATTCATCTCCATGCAGCATCCCATTCATCTCGCAGCATCCTAACATATGAATTTCTAAGAATTTATGAAAAATCGACTAAGTCCGAGATGCCTTTAAGTAGGGATGCTGTATTAAGATGGGAGATGTAGGAGATCAAGATTCATCTCCATGCAGCATCCCATTCATCTCGCAGCATCCTAACATATGTTTTTCTTAGAATTTATGAAAAATCGACTAAGTCCGAGATGCCTTTAAGTAGGGATGCTGTATTGAGATGGGAGATGTAGGAGATCAAGATTCATCTCCATGCAGCATCCCATTCATCTCGCAGCATCCTAACATATGAATTTCTAAGAATTTATGAAAAATCGACTAAGTCCGAGATGGCTTTAAGTAGGGATGCTGTATTGAGATGGGAGATGTAGGAGATCAAGATTCATCTCCATGCAGCATCCCATTCATCTCGCAGCATCCTAACATATGAATTTCTTAGAATTTATGAAAAATCGACTAAGTCCAAGATGGCTTTAAGTAGGGATGCTGTTTTGAGATGGGAGATGTAGGAGATCAAGATTCATCTCCATGCAGCATCCCATTCCTCTCGCAGCATCCTAACATATGAATTTATTAGAATTTATGAAAAATTGACTAAGTCCGAGATGCCTTTAAGTAGGGATGCTGTATTAAGATGGGAGATGTAGGAGATCAAGATTCATCTCCATGCAGCATCCCATTCATCTCGCAGCATCCTAACATATGAATTTCTTAGAATTTATGAAAAATCTACTAAGTCCGAGATGCCTTTAAGTAGGGATGCTGTATTAAGATGGGAGATGTAGGAGATCAAGATTCATCTCCATGCAGCATCCCATTCATCTCGCAGCATCCTAACATATGTTTTTCTTAGAATTTATGAAAAATCGACTAAGTCCAAGATGCCTTTAAGAAGGGATGCTGTATTAAGATGGGAGATGAAGAAGATCAAGATTCATCTCCATGCAGCATCCCATTCATCTCGCAGCATCCTAACATATGTTTTTCTGAGAATTTATGAAAAATCGACTAAGTTTGAGATGCCTTTAAGTAGGGATGCTGTATTAAGATGGGAGATGAAGAAGATCAAGATTCATCTCCATGCAGCATCCCATTCATCTCGCAGCATCCTAACATATGAATTTCAAAGAATTTATGAAAAATCGACTAAGTCCGAGATGCCTTTAAGTAGGGATGCTGTATTAAGACGGGAGATGAAGAAGATCAAGATTCATCTCCATGCAGCATCCCATTCATCTCCCAGCATCCTAACATATGTTTTTCTTAGAATTTATGAAAAATCGACTAAGTCCGAGATGCCTTTAAGTAGAGATGCTGTATTAAGATGGAAGATGAAGAAGATCATCATTCATCTCAATGCAGCATCCCATTCATCTCCCAGCATCCTAACATATGTTTTTCTTAGAATTTATGAAAAATCGACAAAGTCCGAGATGCCTTTAAGTAGGGATGCTGTATTAAGATGGGAGATGAAAAAGATCAAGATTCATCTTCATGCAGCATCCCATTCATCTCGCAGCATCCTAACATATGTTTTTTTTAGAATTTATGAAAAATCGACTAAGTCCGGGATGCCTTTAAGTAGGGATGCTGTATTAAGATGGGAGATGTAGAAGATCAAGGTCCATCTCCATGCAGCATCTCACTCATCTCTCAGCATTCTAACATATGTTTTTTTTTAAAATTATGAAAAATCGACTTAGTCCGAGATTCCTTTAAGTAGGGATGCTGTATTAAGATGGGAGATGTAGAAGATCAAGGTTCATCTCCATGCAGCATCTCACTCATCTCTCAGCATCCTAACATATGTTTTTTTTAGAATTTATGAAAAATCGACTAAGTCCGAGATGCCTTTAAGTAGGGATGCTGTATTAAGATGGGAGATGAAGAAGATCAAGATTCATCTCCATGCAGCATCCCATTCACCTCGCAGCATCCTAACATATGTTTTTCTTAGAATTTATGAAAAATCGTCTAAGTCCGAGATGCCTTTAAGTAGGGATGCTGTATTAAGATGGGAGATGAAAAAGATCAATATTTATCTCCATGCAGCATCCCATGCATCTCGCAGCATCCTAACATATGAATTTCTTAGAATTTATGAAAAATCGACTAAGTCCGAGATGCCTTTAAGTAGAGATGCTGTATTAAGATGGAAGATGAAGAACATCAACATTCATCTCCATGCAGCATCCCTTTCATCTCCCAGCATCCTAACATATGTTTTTCTTAGAATTTATGAAAAATCGACTTAGTCCGAGATGCCTTTAAGTAGGGATGCTGTATTAAGATGGGAGATGAAGAAGATCAAGATTTATCTCCATGCAGCATCCCATTCATCTCCCAGCATCCTAACATATGTTTTTCTTAGAATTTATGAAAAATCGACTAAGTCCGAGATGCCTTTAAGCAGGGATGCTGTATCGAGATGGGAGATGAAAAAGATCAAGATTCATCTCCATGCAGCATCCCATTCATCTCCCAGCATTCTTACATATGTTTTTCTTAGAATTTATGAAAAATCGACTAAGTCCGAGACGCATTCAAGTAGGGATGCTGTATTGAGATGGGAGATGAAGAAGATCAAGATTCATCTCACTGCAGCATCCCATTCATCTCGCAGCATCCTACCATATGTTTTTCTAGGAGATTATGAAAAATCGACTAAGTCCGAGATGCCTTTAAGTAGGGATGCTGTATTAAGATGGGAGATGAAGAAGATCAAGATTCATCTCCAAGCAGCATCGCATTCATCTCGCAGCATCCTAACATATGAATTTCTATGGATTTATGAAAAATCGACTAAGTCCAAGATGCCTTAAAGTAGGGATGCTGTATCAAGATGGGAGATGTGGGAGATCAAGATTCATCTCCATGCAGCATCCCATTCATCTCCCAGCATCCTAACATATGTTTTTCTTAGAATTTATGAAAAATCGACTAAGTCCGAGATGCATTTAAGTAGGGATGCTGTATTAAGATGGGAGATGAAGTAGATCAAGATTCATCTCCATGCAGCATCCCATTCATCTCGCAGCATCTTAACATATGAATTTCTTAGAATTTATGAAAAATCGACTAAGTCCGAGATGCCTTCAAGTAGGGATGCTGTATTAAGATGGGAGATGAAGAAGATCAAGATTCATCTCCATGCAGCATCCCATTCATCTCCCAGCATCCTAACATATGAATTTCTTAGAATTTATGAAAAATCGACTAAGTCCGAGATGGCTTTAAGTAGGGATGCTGTATTAAGATGGGAGATGTAGGAGGTTTTGACCTCCTCAAGAAGCTACACCTAGGCAAACTGCCTAGGGTGAAAGTGCGAAGACCAATCGAATAGTAAGACAAGTTTTGACCGATCGCCCTAGGCAAGCTTGTATGAAGAAAGGGACCCTATGGGTCATATGGAAATACATGAAAAATCGGCTAAGTCCCAAAATTGGGATGTCTGAACTACACTAAAAAGTTACCACATCAAGCAAGGCAAAGTACCTAGGTGAACCCTAAGAAGAAACACGGACCAAGTCAGATGGCCTAAGTCAAGAGTACAAGTGACCTAGGCAAAGTTGTATGGCGCTGAGGACCCTGAAAAATCGGGTTAGTGTAGTTCAGACAGGGGAGGTTTTTGGGTCGGCTGAACCTCCTTATTTTGGGTTTTGACCTCCTCAAGAAGCTACACCTAGGCAAACTGCCTAGGGTGAAAGTGCGAAGACCAATCGAATAGTAAGACAAGTTTTGACCGATCGCCCTAGGCAAGCTTGTATGAAGAAAGGGACCCTTAGGGTCATATGGAAATTCATGAAAAATCGGCTAAGTCCCAAAATTGGGATGTCAGAACTACACTATAAAGTTACCACATCAAGCAAGGCAAAGTACCTAGGTGAACCCTAGGAAGAAACACGGACCAAGTCAGATGGCCTAAGTCAAGAGTATAAGTGACCTAGGCAAAGTTGTATGGCGCTGAGGACCCTGAAAAATCGGGTTAGTGTAGTTAAGACAGGGGAGGTTTCAGGGTCGGCTGGACCTCCTTATTTCGGGTTTTGGCCTCCTCAAGAAGACAGACCTAGGCGAATTGCCTAGGGTGAAACTGCGAAGACCAATCGAATAGTAAGACAAGTTTTGACCGATCGCCCTAGGCAAGCTTGTATGAAGAAAGGGACCCTTAGGGTCATATGGAAATTCATGAAAAATCGGCTAAGTCCCAAAATTGGGATGTCAGAACTACACTAAAAAGTTACCACATCAAGCAAGGCAAAGTACCTAGGTGAACCCTAGGAAGAAACACGGACCAAGTCGGATGGCCTAAGTCAAGAGTACAAGTGACCTAGGCAAAGTTGTATGGCGCTGAGGACCCTGAAAAATCGGGTTAGTGTAGTTCAGACAGGGGAGGTTTCAGGGTCGGCCGAACCTCCTTATTTCGGGTTTTGGCCTCCTCAAGAAGACAGACCTAGGCGAACTGCCTAGGGTGAAAGTGCGAAGACCAATCGAATAGTAAGACAAGTTTTGACCGATCGCCCTAGGCAAGCTTGTATGAAGAAAGGGACCCTATGGGTCATATGGAAATATACGAAAAATCGGCTAAGTCCCAAAATTGGGATGTCAGAACTACACTATAAAGTTACCACATTAGCAAGGCAGACTTGTATGAAGAACGGGACCCTGGTGAAAGTAGCAAATATCCCAAACCGAACATGAATATTATACACACAAGAGTACGAACATAAAGGAACACGGACCAAGCGTACCGAGAGAATCGGTACTATAGAACCCTCGTGGTTCTACACAAAGACTTTATGTTAGGGGTTCAAGCCCCATAGTACTCAAACGGTGACAGTAGCAAATATCCCAAAACGAACGTGAATCTTATTCACAAGAGTACGAACATAAAGGAACACGGACCAAGCGTACCGAGAGAATCGGTACTATAGAGCCCTCGTGGTTCTACACAAAGACTTTATGTTCGGGGTTCACACCCCAAATCGAACGTGGAATTTACTTTCTGATGGTCATGCGGTCGTCCAAAGGGGTCTAGTATCCTGGGATGACAAGCATCACGGGCACAGCTCGTATCAAAACAGTCGAAGAGGCCCGCGAAAGCTTGCTTTCCATGGCTATGCGATGCACAAATTGAGTTTACTCACCGTAGTATAAAACGAACGAACCGAACCTATCCGAGTAGGGATAATGGGCGCAGTAACATACTTCTGTGACCCAGCGAGAGTTGAACGAGGTGACATGAACTGTCAGTGGCTTATATCAGATGGGATACATACATGAGATTGCTTTCAAATCTACACTCGAAAACCTAACCAAGTAAAAGCGAACGTGGGGAGGATTCGAAACCGGTAACGAAATCTTAAGCTGGAAAGAGTCATCACTATGGATACATATTATGCGAAACCAATCAAGTGCTCATTACTGATCCAAAACCGAAGAGCACTAGTGAACACCTTAATCTCACCCTAGTTCACATCCAAGTGATCGACCACGTGTGTGAAGCAAAGACCAATCGAATTCCTGAATGAACCGAACACTATGAACAAATGGCCAAAAACGTTATAACTATCCAAACATACTACTATCTAGCGAAAGTCATCACGATGGAACCATACCATGATCTTTAACCTATAGCGCTCACCATATTCCTACCCAGAGTGCAAGTGAACAGATTGCTCACCCCTACCCAGTTCACAACCACGTGATCGACTAACATACCGAGGTTACCACAAGTCAAAGTTATACGTTTACAAGCGCAAGACCAATCGAAAACCCCGAAAGCAATCTCGACCCAAAATGTATTATCCGTGAGTGTAGTCGAGTCTCGTACTCGTCATCTGTAATCGTCGGATAGAATATCCAGTACACGGTTGTCTTTCCAAATGAAATCTACATACAGAACTCGCTCTTGGCAAATGGGTGGCAATGGCGCAATCAGGAGCGAGTTCCCGTCCGGGTGCCAAGTGATTGGCAAATGTCTGGGGGAAAGCAACCATATGTTGATTTGTCTGTTAGTGTACTGGGTGTTTGAGGTATGTAGTATCCACGCTTGGTTGGGTGTGTCAGAGGACCGTGAATGCGTTCGCAACCCCAATTGGGGTACATCGGGAATGATTTTGTGGAACCGATGTGCCCGGCACACACTAAGTTTTGTTGCAAGTTAATAGTGTGCCATGTCCGGGGGGGTTGTGATTAAACTCTGGTGAATTGCGTACTGTGGTGATTGGGGTATGAAAGCCCCGCAGTTGCAATGATCGGACGCGCCTAGCGTGTCCTTTAGTTGATGGTAGGGAAATGAAGGCCCTTGTCAGCTCACCTAAGTATTCATGGAAGTTTGGCATAAGGTCGCTGTGGTAGGGGTATGAAGGCCCCGTCAGCGCATGCACAATCGGGCGCACGAGCGCTTAGCGGAGTCGAATGCCGCTCAAGTGCCTGTCCGGTGCATCGGGTGTGTGTGTGATACGAGGGCAATGAGGTTCGCACGGGGGCTCGCCTCCCGTGTGCTACCGGACTTGACAACATATAGAACGTGGTGTTTGCTCCTCCGGGTGCAATGGGACAATGAACATTCGAACGCAAAGTCGGAATTCTGGTTGATCCTACCAGTAATATACGCTCGTCTCAAAGGTTAAGCCATGCATGTCTAAGTACAAACAGATTTAATGTGAAACCGCATAAGGCTCAGTATAACAGCTATAATTTACGAGATCATCAACCTAGTTACTTGGATAACTGTGGAAAATCTAGAGCTAATACATGCAACATGCCAGGACCCTCGCGGGAACTGGTGCACTTATTAGTCAAACCAATCGCGGGTTCTCCGTGTCATTGAGTTGAAGTCTGGATAATGATGCTGATCGTATGGTCTCGCACCGACGACAGATCTCGCAAATATCTGCCCTATCAACTATGGATGGTAGTATAGAGGACTACCATGGTTGCAACGGGTAACGGGGAATCAGGGTTCGATTCCGGAGAGGGAGCCTGAGAAATGGCTACCACATCCAAGGAAGGCAGCAGGCGCGTAAATTACCCAATCCCGGGACGGGGAGGTAGTGACGAGAAATAACAATATGAAACTCTTTAATGATGTTTCATAATTGGAATGAGTAGAGCATAAATCCTTCTACGAGGATCAAGTGGAGGGCAAGTCTGGTGCCAGCAGCCGCGGTAATTCCAGCTCCACTAGCGTATATTAAAATTGTTGCGGTTAAAACGTTCGAAGTTGATACTTGTCCAACACAGTCCGGCTCCGCCGACCCGGTCAACCCGTGGTCGGTGGGCCAAGTCGGAATCTGGTTGCGACTCAATGGTGTGGTAGGGCACCAAGTCTGTGTCATGGTGTGCCCTTCAACGGGTGCAAGTGTAACATAGAGCTCGACCGCTCACGTTTACCTTGAACAAATTAGAGTGCTTAAAGCAGGGTGCCCAAACGCCCTAGAATAATCTTGCATGGAATAATGGAATACGACCTTGGTCTAATCTTTCATTGGTTTGTACTCAGACCGGAGGTAATGATTAACAGAAGTAGTTGGGGACACTAGTATTACGGCGCGAGAGGTGAAATTCGTAGACCGTCGTAAGACTAACTAAAGCGAAGGCATTTGTCAAGGATGCTTTCTTTAATCAAGAACGAAAGTTAGAGGATCGAAGGCGATTAGATACCGCCCTAGTTCTAACCGTAAACGATGCCAACTAGCAATTGGGAGACGCTACAACCAGGTGCTCTCAGTAGCTTCCGGGAAACCAAAGTCAGGTTCCGGGGGAAGTATGGTTGCAAAGTTGAAACTTAAAGGAATTGACGGAAGGGCACCACAATGAAATGGAGCTTGCGGTTCAATTTGACTCAACACGGGAAAACTTACCAGGTCCGAACTTATGGAGGTGAGACAGATTAATAGCTCTTTCTCAAATTTAAGGGTAGTGGTGCATGGCCGTTCTTAGTTCGTGGATTGATTTGTCTGGTTAATTCCGATAACGAACGTGACTCACATATGCTAACTAGAACGCAGTCAGCGTTAATGCGTCGATGCCGATTGGAACGGGTTAGGACCTTTCGGTGGAGTATGACCTGACACCTTCGCTGTTCGTGTGCGCAAGTGCACTTACGGTACGCTGCTTAGCAGGACAATTTGTGTTTAGCAAAATGAGATCGAGCGATAACAGGTCCGTGATGCCCTTAGATGTTCTGGGCTACACGCGTGCTACAATGTGGGTAGCAGCGTGTCTCCTATTCCGAGAGGAACGGGAAATCACTCAAATACTCACTTAGTAGGGATTATGGATTGCAATGGTCCATATGAACTCGGAACTTCTAGTAAGTGCTGGTCATCAGCCAGCGTTGAATACGTCCCTGCCCTTTGTACACACCGCCCGTCGCTACTACCGATGGATTATTTAGTGAGGTCTTTGGAGATGATCGTTCGCTGGATCCTCGTGAACCGCGTCTGCTTTATCGAAGTTGACCGAACTTGATGATTTAGAGGAAGTAAAAGTCGTAACAAGGTTTCCGTAGGTGAACCTGCGGAAGGATCATTAGTGGCCAAGTGATCCTTCCAGAAGTCCGAACCTGCGGGTTGAGACTTCGGCACAAGTTGCCATATGATAATTGACGAAACACTATAGAAGTCCGAACCTGCGGGTTGAGACTTCGGCACAAGTTGCCATATGAAAGTTGACGAAACACTAACAAGTCCGAACCTGCGGGTTGAGACTTAGGCACACGTTGCCTTATACATGACTTCGAACAAATACACAAGTCCGAACCTGCGGGTTGAGACTTAGGCACAAGTTGCCTTATACATGACTTCGAACAAATACACAAGTCCGAACCTGCGGGTTGAGACTTAGGCACAAGTTGCCATATGAAAGTTGACGAAACACTAACAAGTCCGAACCTGCGGGTTGAGACTTAGGCACACGTTGCCTTATACATGACTTCGAACAAATACACAAGTCCGAACCTGCGGGTTGAGACTTAGGCACAAGTTGCCTTATACATACATTGGCCAAATAAACAGAAGTCCGAACCTGCGGGTTGAGACTTAGGCACAAGTTGCCATATTATATTCGATCAAACACTAAGTAGTCCGAACCTGCGGGTTGAGACTCAAGACCGTAACAAGATGTCACTATACAAGTCCGAACCTAAGGGTTGAGACTTAATGCGATCTAGATACCAAGTTGACATCCAATACCTGTTGAGCAAAACCAAAGATTCCCTGTTCTCGAATGATTACACTATATAACAGGGAATCATGAAGAAATCAAGCAAGCGTGAAACAAAGTCATCACTTGGGCATGCTCGATAGCCAACCACATGACCTTAACCTAAGAGAGCATGCAAACCACACGATACCTATAAACGATTAACCCGCCCTAGTTCAATCGTTCACCAAGTGATGACTTCAGTATGGCTAAGAGAAAAACTTTTAAATGGGAAAAACTCTAAGTCCGAACCTCCGGGTTGAGACTTCCGCGTCGGAGGTGGGCGCACCTCCTATCCGAAAGATGATGAATCAGGGGTGTTCGGTCAGCAATGGTCGGATGCCCCGTCGTAGTCCAACTATGACAATCAAAGTCAAGACCTCCGGGTTGAGACTTTCCGCGAGTACAAGCATAAAGGAACACGGACCAAGCCGTACCGAGAGAATCGGTACTAGAGCCCTCGTGGTTCTACATTGAGAGAGCCCTCGTGGTTCTCATTAGGGGCTTTATGCAAGTCGTACTCAATACTGTGGTGTGAAGTATAAAGTATAGTCCTCGCCTGGTCCACGCTGCTTCGGCGGTCCTGGGTAAGATAGTTAATTCTAGCTTGCCCTATAGTGGAATGAGGACACTTAATGCTTCGTCTTTTAGCGGCGGCTAGACTCCTCCTCACGGGGAACGAGTTGACGCGCACAGCGGCGGCTTACGCACTATGGCAATCATGGATGCCTGAAGATTCCGTGAAGTTCTCCCCTGGTCCACGCTGCCTCGGCAGTCCTGGGTAAAATGGAATATTTCCAGCTTGCCCTATAGTGGAAGAGGACTATCCAACAATACAAAGTCAAGACCTCCGGGTTGAGACTTTCCGCGTCGGTGGTGTCGCGCACCGCCTATCCGAAAGATGGTGTAACAGGGGTGTTCGATCAGCAATGGTCGGATGCCCCGTCATAGTCCAACTATGACAACCAAAGTCAAGACCTCCGGGTTGAGACTTTCCGCGTCCGGAGGTACGCGTACCGCCTACCCGAAAGATGGTGTGCTTCTGGGGTATTCGATGAGTCGGATACCCCGTCGTAGTCCAACTATGACAATCAAAGTCAAGACCTCCGGGTTGAGACTTCCGCGTCCGGAGGTACGCGTACCGCCTACCCGAAAGATGGTGTGCTTCTGGGGTATTCGATGAGTCGGATACCCCGTCGTAGTCCAACTATGACAATCAAAGTCAAGACCTCCGGGTTGAGACTTCCGCGTCCGGAGGTACGCGTACCGCCTACCCGAAAGATGGTGAATCAGGGGTGTTCGATCAGCAATGGTCGGATGCCCCGTCGTAGTCCAACTATGACAATCAAAGTCAAGACCTCCGGGTTGAGACTTTCTAAGAGTACAAGCATAAAGGAACACGGACCAAGCCGTACCGAGAGAATCGGTACTAGAGCCCTTGTGGTTCTACATTGAGAGAGCCCTCGTGGTTCTCATTAGGGGCTTTATGCAAGAAGTACTCAATACTGTGGTGTGAAGTATAAAGTATAGAGTCCTCCACTGGTCCACGCTGCTCCGGCGGTCCTGGGTAAGATAGTTCATTCTAGCTTGCCCTATGTGGAAGAGGACTCAATACCCTACCTGTTGAGCTTGAAACAAAGTCATCACTTGGGCATGCTCATATTGCCATACACAATTACATTATATTCGAATGAGCATGCAAGCGACCCTATATAGACCGAACCAAAACGATAGATACCGCCGTAGTTCACCCCCACCAAGTGATGACTTCAGTATGGCTAGTGTGTGAAGTATAAAGTATAGTCCTCCCCTGGTCCACACTGCTTCGGCGGTCCTGGGTAAGATAGTTAGTTCTAGCTTGCCCTATGTGGAAGAGGACACCATACTTAATACTGTGGTGTAATGAACAAAGTATAGTCCTCCACTGGTCCACGCTGCTTCGGCGGTCCTGGGTAAGATAGTTAGTTCTAGCTTGCCCTATGTGGAAGAGGGCATACAAGACAAAGTATAGTTCTCCCCTGGTCCACGCTGCTTCGGCGGTCCTGGGTAAGATAGTTAATTCTAGCTTGCCCTATGTGGAAGAGAGCATACATGAACCAAGAACGAAGGTTAGATCGAGGAATGATTCGACAACTAACCGATGGTATGAAATGTGAAGAATTCAAGCAAGCACACAATCAAGTCATCACTTGGGCATGCTCGATAGCCAACCTCATGACATTAACCTGTAGAGCATGCAAAAACCAATATATATGTAAACGATGCCTCCCTAGTTCAGCGCTTCAACCAAGTGATGACTTCAGAATGGCTAAATCAAATCGGTTCAAAACATACCATCGGTACCCTATTGAAACACACAAGTCGATATCAAACCTCATGATTGTGTAGTCCTCCACTGGTCCACGCCGCTTCGGCCGTCCTGGGTAAAATGGAACATTCCAGCTTGCCCTATGTGGAAGAGGGCACATTACTCAATACTGTGGTGTGAAGTATAAAGTTCAGTTCTCCCCTGGTCCACGCTGCTTCGGCGGTCCTGGGTAAGATAGTTCATTCTAGCTTGCCCTATGTGGAAGAGGACACTTAATACTTCGTCTCTAAGCGGCGGCTTGACTCCTCCCTACGGGGAACGGGTTTACGCGCACAGCGGCGGCTTACGCACTATGGCAGTCATGGATGCCTTACGTTTCTATGAAAAGTGTGTTCCTCCCCTGGTCCACGCTGCTTCGGCAGTCCTGGGTAAGATAGTTAGTTCTAGCTTGCCCTATGTGGAAGAGGACACGTAGACTTACTGTGGTGTGAAGTATAAAGTTCAGTTCTCCCCTGGTCCACGCCGCTTCGGCCGTCCTGGGTAAAATGGATTCATCCAGCTTGCCCTATGTGGAATGAGGACACTTTATGCTTCGTCTCTAAGCGGCGGCTTGCTCCTCCCTACGGGGAACGGGTATACGCGCACAGCGGCGGCTTACGTTATGGCAGTCATGGATGCCTTACGTTTCCATGAAAAGTGTGTTCCTCCCCTGGTCCACGCTGCTTCGGCAGTCCTGGGTAAGATAGTTAGTTCTAGCTTGCCCTATGTGGAAGAGGACACGTAGACTTACTGTGGTGTGAAGTATAAGGTTCAGTTCTCCCCTGGTCCACGCCGCTTCGGCCGTCCTGGGTAAAATGGATTCATCCAGCTTGCCCTATGTGGAATGAGGACACTTTATGCTTCGTCTCTAAGCGGCGGCTTGCTCCTCCCTACGGGGAACGGGTATACGCGCACAGCGGCGGCTTACGCAAGTTAGTCACCCTCGGCAGTGGATCACTCGGCTCATGGATCGATGAAGACCGCAGCTAACTGCGCGTCATAATGTGAACTGCAGGACACATGAACATTGATAAGTTGAACGCATATTGCACGTCGTGGGAACCTACCATGATGTACAGATGACTGAGCGCTTATATTTGAGAAATGTATCGCATACATTTAACTACGCCGTGACACCCGTCACGAGACGTGCACCATGATGTTAACTAGGGTCGCGACGACCCGCTAGCATTAAAGAACCCGTGGTTTACAATATACTGGCATTGGAATTCGAAGTATTTAGAGCGTCCGTGTTCCCGCGTGAGGCGGAAGTACGAGGAGAAGGCGTGCTTGTGGTGTCTGTGGTGGTGTTTACTGATGTCTAGCTTCAGCTTATTTATTTATTTAAATAGAAGCGAAGATGTCAAAGTAGCGTCGAAGCAGCAGCGGTAGCACAAATGATTCAAGTATGGAAGTTGACCAAAGGAACACAAACAAACTAGCGTATGGGCAATGGAAGGTATCAGTGAGTTAAACCACACGCGGGCTAACAGCCCGTTAACCGAGTCCAACGGTACATATTGGACATTGAAACAAAGTAGTCGCAAGCCAGATGTGACGATAACAACCGCAAGGTACATAAGCCTCAGTTCATGTGTGACAACCCCCTGAATTTAAGCATAT